>NW_027614665.1:0-23610 GCF_965212315.1 Lampetra planeri | reverse complement strand
GACGTTGATTGGCTGAAAATCCAACGAGCTGTGTTCTGATTGGCTCATAGACACCTTCGTCTTTTTCATCATCAGTGACTTCTACGTGTCTGTGAGGGTTCTCACTCAGTCATCCAGTTCTGGTATCTTGCTGACAAATTACAAATACAGTTGCGTACGAATTAACCCAGCAACACTGACCTAAACTGTATAAACGTTTATGTACCTCTTCTGTTATATATTATACATGTCAGCTTTCTGTCTGGATTCATGTGCAGATTTGACTGTGTGACATTTAAGTGAATGTACATGCATGTCTGTCATGTAAAACACTAAAATCCTCTTTTAAATGTCACATGTTCTACCAATAAAGTTGCATATATGTAGAATTTCACCATTCATTCTCTCATTCAAATAAATGTCACTGCACAACAAGGGAACCCAGTGATGTTCAGCATTGTATGGAATGCTCTTCCAAAAAAAAAAAAAAACACGACCCGTGTTGTCAAAAAACAACCCACGGAATTTCAAATGCCCAGATCCCATGTTTGTATTTATCTGATTGTGAAGCTGCTGTAAGATACTCAGATACTCGCAACAAAGGGTAAAATTTGTCCATAATTTATTCAAAGTTAGTAGAGTTGTGTACAAATCATAATACCTTTGACATGATGACACCTCATTAAAGAACTAATTGCTGATCATTAAAATGCAGTGTTGACACTGTTAATCTTAAAGAAATGAACAAACTTCAATTTACTATAAATCAACTCTAAAAAGTATGTACAAAGAAAATGAATGAAAAGAAAATAAAACACATTTACAGTAAAAAGTGCATCTGTACACTTCATTACAAAAGGAAATTTGGACTCTTTTTATAGACTGAATAAAAAAAAACTTTGTGAGAAAGCTTTTACATTTGTTTTATTTAACAATACAATTATTGCATTACGCTGATGCTGTCATGATACCCTGCAATGATGACAGATTTAGTGTGGTGAAACAGTGTGTGTCCGCCATCAGTCCAAGAAGAAGATGTTGTTGAACTGTGTTGAACAAAGTCTCTTGACCTCCTCTGCAACAGAGAGAGGACAAAGAAGCAGTGAAGCAGGAGAGTGAGTAACAGTGTTGTATCAAAGTGGTGATGGCACAGACGAGCAACGTGTTGGGCACGTACCATTAACTTCAATCAGATTGGCGTTCTTCTGGTTCAGGATCACATACAGTTCTCTCTGGTCGGACTTCTTACCAACTACCCAGTAGTCGGTCATAGCTTTTACAATGATTTCCTCATCTTCATCAACTCTGGGAGACAAAATAATCTTGTCAAAATCACATTTACCTCAGATTAATCAATGATCATAATTCATAATTCATTTGAGCATATAAATGTTTCACTCTCTATGTTCTCTCTTTGATGGGAAAATAATCAAGCTAAATGGGGGTACCTACATTTTTAGAGCTACTCACACTCGCCGTCATACCTGGCAAAGTCACAGTTGATGTCTCCCAGGATCTTCATGAGGTCTGGATGGACGGAGGTGAGGCTAACACTGGCCGTCTTCCTCATGTGTATGGTGCTCTTCTCTGCCAGGTTCATGTGGTTAAAGTAGATGAACTTGAACTGTGGCTCCTTCTCAGGCCTGGGCAGACAGGGAACAGAGGAAAAAAGTTTCAAACAACTGATTAAAATCAAGAAAATACATGTAAGCATATCACCCTCAGTCTGAGCCACAGTCAGGTAAGCTGAGGACACAGTCATCCCAACACTTTACCTGACATCAGTACTGTAACTGCATCTCGAACGAATTTCATCTATACTGTGTACTTCAGAGGTTATCGGGCCAGTGCCAGCGGATGAATCCCAGATTGCATGATTTATTCAGTGGATTCTTAGCTAGAGTGATTGAAAGGAGGCCTGAGCCCGAGAGTCCAGTTTAGGTTACAAATGAGGACGTCTCTGAAGCAAACTGCTGCACAGACGAGATGACAGTCGTCAAACTTGAAACACTGCTAGAGTTACGTGAAAGTACTGCAATGACGACTTCCTATACCATCAGACCCGTCAACTGCTGCCGCCGGCTGTTAGCCAAGACTCACAACTGCTGTGATCAGACACAGTAACTCCAGCGAACGCATCCATAGATTCCATGGAGGTCAGAGTCTGCTACATGATGAGATTCTTCTGTCATGATCAGGCAGCATTTTTCCCCAGAAGACCACCAACTGATCAACATCCACCACTTTACTTCACCTTCAACTGAGGAGTGAGAGTATTCCTGTCAAATAAACATCAGACACAGCAGAGCTTCAAGAAGTGGATTTTTAAAGTGTGTTCGTCCTCAGAGTCCCATGCACAGCGCCTGACAGGGGACATATGCAGTCTTGGCCAGCAGGAGGATCTGCTTAGCCCTCAAATCCGATTCACACAGGACTGATAGTATGAAATAAACAAACTACACAACACACTCACACCAGATTAAGATCACAGACAAATTCCGAAACGATCACAAATCACTCCATTTCCCTCGGTAATACTCGTTCCATGTGGAGCGAGGCTTCAAAATACAATTAAAATGTGCCCAATACCAGAGGGGGTTTATTATTTCCACAACATGACGCATGAAAGGAATCCAAACAAGATAAAAGGTTCTATCAGCCACTGAAACCTGTCACTCACAATAAATCGCTGCTAGTGTCCCTTCCACCCAACAATCATGGATTCCTCACTTCCTGTTCATGTAAGTGCCCATGGAACCACCTTTGTCCGTCCTATTTTTGACATTTTAGTCTGGTGTAAGCATGTTGTCCTGCACGTCAAGGACTCGTCCCTAATTGGTGACCTTCAGGGACGCTGAGTGATTAAAGAGACCAAACACAAGCTGCAATCTTCACAGCAGGATCAGCATTAGAAGACGATTCCATTCCCAACTCACCCTGAAATCCTGCGGTTAATGGTGAACTGCTCACAAATATCAGACGCCAGCAACGTCAGCTGGGGGCCCACTAAGCCGTCCAACTGCTCGCAGAACTCCCTCGTCAGCTCCTCAGAGGCTGGGAGAGGACAGAAAACATGTGATGTAACAGAGTTACATTTCAAACAATGATAAATACCTATGCAGGTCAAGTGAAAGTCAATACAACAGTATGGATGGACACTTACCACTGATCATAAAACAAGCTGCAGCGCTCATCGCCTGGAAGAGATCAACACAGGATGAGCGCACGATCAAGGTCACAGGTCGGAAATCACATTAATGTGACAGGCATCACGGGAAGTTCTTCATCATTTTAAAATTCACTTGTCTAATCCTGACAATCCATAACGTTTGATGGAGTGATGCAGCATTTCATCCTAAATCTACTGTTTGTAAATATGAAGTCAAATCCTTCTTGACTGATGGGGGGGAAAACAACGTCCTCCTATTTTTAATACATGGGAACTATGTGAATGAACGAAGCAAGAGCTTAATCCTCTAATCTGTCATAGAAAAGTAGATTATATTTACTCCATGTTACCTTATAAACAATCAGATGCAGCTCCTCATAGCCATCATCTGTGCTGACAAATATTTTAGGAAATCGGAATTTGGCCTCGGGATCTTTAAGATTGGTGGGTCCTGTCAAAAACCTGCAGAGACCAGAAGAAATGGTGGAATGAGGAAACATCTTCTTAGGAGCGTGATACTTCTTTTGATGGAGCGGTGACAGAGGTCGGTGCACTGATCTGCAGACTCATGACAGTGTGGCTGTCTAAAGCAGGTACTTGAACACAAACCAACATCGGTGTTGGAGGAGTTTGCTGCTCTGTGAGGGGCGACCAGCTGTTCACTCCTGTTCACTCCTCTTCACTCCTCTTCCAGGCTTCAAATCCAGACAGTGACAGATGTCCTTGCAAACTCTGCGGTTGCTTATGTACACAGAAACTGCTGCTGGATTATTCCTACACTGTCATGTCGTTTGACTACTTTTGTCAGCCAAGGGAGTCACCGGAGTCCTTCTCCTCTACATTGCCGTTTGTTGAGGAATTGTTACAAAGAAATGGAGGGTGAAGAACTTACCGGCCATAGTGCAAAAGATTCCCTGTAACCTCCGGCCTCAAAGGAGAGTCTCTGCCCGCCAGCTGACAGGAGAGCCCAAAGGTGAAAGGTCAATACAGTAATGTTATAGAAAGAAAAAAAAAAAAATAATATATATATACACACACACACACACACACACACACACACACACACACACACACATATATATACGTGTGTGTGTGTGTGTTCTGTGGACCCAGAAATCACAAATAAACAACCACTGACCAGGTGAATTATATATTGTGTGCTGCTGAGCTAGTGATGAAAATAATCTGATACAAGGTGTTCCATGGGTCATGTCATTAAAAACTCAAGTGTCTTCTCTTTCCCAGGTCCCCTCCTCACCTCGGGCTCCGAGTGCCTGGGGAACAGCGAGGTGACCAGGTACTTGTACAGGATCCTCATGTCGTCTTGTTCCAGTCCGCTCCTGCAGAAACAAATACCCAGTTCTATCTGTACACATTCAAACCTTCACATCAGAGGGCACAAACCCGACGTGCGCCAGCAGATACAGTACATCTGTGTACGTTTGCATGTGGTTACTGGTATGCCAACAACATTTCAGCTGAGAGCAGTGTGTTCCAGTTACTTCATAGCGGAAGTAGGTTGTTTTTGTGATAGTTCTTCAGTGCTAAACTAAGAACTACAGCACAACAACATTCCCATTGACCACAAATAGAACAATTAAGTGTGTGTGAGTCACCTGAACGGACACAAAAGACATAACTGTTACAAAAACAGGAGAAAAATACTGATACTGCACACTGTCATACTGAACCATGGACTCTGGGTCTTTGGGGTTAGACGGAGTTACAGGTCTGATACGTGAGGATACAGCTCGGAAAACGAGCAACTGAAAATCACTATCACTGCCCCACTTCTGTCTCGTCATGAAATATAAAAAGGACAGAGCGTGTGAAGTCTGTACCAGATAAGCTGGTCGTTGTACAGGAAGGCTGTGTATTTGATGAGGCTGAGGCTCTCCTCCACTCTGTTGACGAACGACTGGATCTTTAGGTAGGTCATCTTGTCCAGAGGGAAGAAGCTGATGCCTCCAAATACATCCAGCAGGTCGCAGGACTGCAAGTGGAGAGTTTGCAGATACTGGAAACCGCAGAATGAAACATGCACAAGACACGGGAGAAGGAAAAGAGAAAGGGGTTAGTTTACCGGCCGACAAGGGCGTTCTTACAGCGCAGTCAAGAAAACAGACGAACTAACTAGTGTCGCTTACATCTCAGGCAGACGTACAAGTATTCTCTAATTAGAAATGAATTTTTTATTACTTAAAAACTAGAGATCTGAGCAACACAGGCTCAAACCGACATTCAGGGTCTTTTCCGTGCTGTCATGTTTTCTAGACTTTTTAATCATTTCATGAATTCAAACCCTAGTCGTAATCAGAGGTAGTATTCATGTCCTGGACATATTGTTACCCTGTAGAAGAACTTTTCAAGCTTCTGAATGAGGAGCTCCACTCCGCCGGCCTCCATGGCTCTGCCAAATGTACCATTGAAGAGCTACAGCACAAGGAAATAAAATCAGATACACAGTAAAATACTTCATGCCAAAAGATGTATATACAAAAGATACTGGAACCTACCTTGTACATACTGTAGCACTGCCTCACTACTGCACCATAAACAGTGTCCTACAGAAAAAAAGTACAAAAGTACAACCTTAAACTGAAAAGAAACAAAATGCTGATGAGCACTTCAGGACTCACGAGGATTTCCTCTTCCTGATATTCTATTGTAGGAGGTTTACCATCCTTGTTTGGCTTCTCTATCATTGGGTTTCGAACCACCTGAGTGATGAATTAGACCGACATTAAAAGATTAGAGAGGTGAAGATAATCCGTCCACAAAGTCAAAACCAACAAAGCAAATCGTCAACAAGTAATGTGCAGGTAAGTCTTCTTACGGTACCATGACCATCCAGAAACTGTCCTCAGGCTCAAAGAAAAACTGACGGTTCTTCTGTGTGTGCAGGGATTTGGCTGGTTTAGTCGGACAGAATGTCCTGGAACATACAGACAAGCATGAAGAGAGAACCTGAGAACCTGTGTTTGTAAAGACATTACATATGAGTATTTGTACAATAAAGGAACAAGTCAATCCCATAATTGACATCTATCGTGAGACTTGTTAGAGATGCTCCCGACCTGGTGAACTGGACTATGGCTTCACAAAGGCCAACATTTCGGATCTTCTCATTCTTCTCCACATCACTGGGGTGGTAAAACAAAATCTTCTTCTCCTCCTGCAATAGAAAGTGACAGTGCATTTGTAATTGCAATTTAAAAAAACAAAGACATTCAGGTGTAAACTGTGAAGCTGGCAGGTGACACTCACCTCTCCCTCCCGAGGTCCAAATGTGGGGTTGTAAATGAAAAAACTAAGCAGAGATGGGGTGTACTGTTTCTCCTGCATTCCTGAGGCCATTCTTGGACTGAAACACATACAGAGCGCTGATAAGCAGATACGAGCTCAGTGATTTCCTTCAGGTTACACAGATGTCAGCCAGTCTGCGTTACCTGATCATCAGCATCAGCGTGACTTATGTCTGGATTTCCTTTGCTCCTGAGACGGATCGGTTAGCATGCCGCAGACCTGCAGGATGGACACAAGAAATCGGACACAATGACAATAATCACAAACTTCTAAGTACAGTTGATGTGCATCAGATTAAAGTATTTAGGTAAGAAGCAGTGCCCTAATATGAAGGTCACATTTAAATACATGTTTGACCCCATGTTTAACCCTCTAACCAGTTTAGATGACGTGCAGAGCAAACTCTAAATTAAGTTCATACAGTTGTTGTGTAAATGTAATGGGCCTCTCATTTGTGCTGATGTGAATACAGCTGTGTGCTGCTGTATAACTGACGTGAGCATCGTCCCAAACATCACTGCTCACCGGGCTGAGCTGGAGCCCAGACAGGTGGGAAACATCTTTGCGCATTGTCTACGTGAATGTAATGTAAATGTAAACGCATTCGCGAGAAAACGGACACATACGGTGTCAGTGAACGTAGAGCTGTTAGCTAGCAACTGCTCCAACAGTAACGGTATGTGAATGGAGGCAGCTAGCTGCGTCCGCTAGCAGCAGACTTCACGGAGGAAAAACTCAACAAACTGCGGCGGTGACAGAAACGAACGAAACGACGGCAGAACTCACCTGGCAGACCGCAAAAAAACAGGTATCCGTGTGCTAGTTGTAGCACAGCGAAATAATCCAAAACACAAGTTGAGGAAATGAGACCGATGGTAAGAGGAGCCGCCGCCGCCGCATTCTACTTCACATCCCGTTAACTTCCTGCTTTTGACAGCCAGGTGTCACGGGTTTAAGTGTTCGTGTGAATAAAACAGCCCGACGAACAAAGGTTCCTAGTCCCAACACAGAGCTGAAGTAAAAACGGATTTACATTTCATTTCACATTCCTATTTTGCGAAAGGGTGCGAGGTGTTTTGGTGAAATTTGAACAATGGACCAGATATATTCACAAGATACATTAGCACTAATATTCATTTAATGAACAACATTTTTGTGAAGATTGTTGTGCACTCAGTACATACAGATTTTGGAATTTAATGATGTAAATGTAAATGATTATCTGTCATGTCATCATTTTTACTTTATTGCTGCACATCGCCACGTTGCTTTTTCTAACTAGCATAGCTGGCATATGAGGAATTACGTAACAACAACAACAACAACAATAATAAATATAACAATAATAGGCATGCATTCAGCAATGAACACAAAGAGGCGAGTGGTGATTCCAAATGTTTATTTGTCTCATTCATGGACATACACAGCTAGAAGACTTGAAAGTTGAAGTCTTTCGAAAAAGACAAGAGAACCGTTACTGCACACAGAATTCTGCAGAAGAAAAGAAGCAAAACAAATCCCAGGGAATGGAAGCATGGACAGAAATCTCCTGATAGGTGCAAAGGGGATGTGAGCTGCCTTCAGCTGCAGGACAGGACCATCGTCTGGAACTCTGTAGGAAAATGAAGCACACAGAATTGGCTGCATCAGCAAAATATCTGATTGATACAACATGTTTCTACCTTTTACAGTACTGACTGACTTTGGTACTGATTATATGATCCACCTCAATAACTGCTGATGGCTGAGTTCCATTCTTCTCCATTCTTCCATTCTAAATTGTTGGCTCCATCCTCCGAGACATAATCGGACGATGGCATTGTTCCTGCTTGCATCAGGAGTTTGTATAAATACTTTGGGAGAAATCAGACACTGACCCTCTGCTCCAATTCTGCCATCACTGTCATAATCAGCTGCTGAGACGATGCTCTTGGTTTCTGCCTCAGTCAGTGTTCGTGCTCCGGGGACGAACCGCTGCAGGAAGAACCTGTACACACACACACACACACACACACACACAAGGTTAAGTAAGACAGATATGTATCATCACACTTGATCTGTGACCAGCTCCACCCTTGTGTGAGCATGTCATGAGTTTACACACTTGAGCTCCGCCTCCTCGATGTAGCCACTGTTGTCCTCATCCAGGAGTCGGAAGACATCTTTGACCTCCTGCGGCGTCTTTGACGTGAGGCCACACAGCCGGAAAAACTTCTTGTAGCAGAAGGAGTCGGGAGCTGGGAGCACACGTATTATACGACATGAGACGAGGAACAGAAGCCAGCAGGGCCGAGAGCGGACCAGGTTTGGAGCTGATGTGGAGATTAAAGCAGCATGTGGCTGCTGTTTCAAAGGAGATTTTCCATCCCATTTTTGTATTGATATAATTTTTTTAAGGTTAGTCGACACACGCCTCCACTAAAACACACAGGATGATTAAAAAGCTTTTCAAAATTCCTCTTGCACTTGGAGCTGGGTGCAGTGTTTGTGCAGTTGCTGTGTGCAGCCAAAGGGAAGATTACACACTTTTTGTAGATGGCGATCTACTCACAAGTGTGAGTGAATGCGGTTATGACATTTTATGTGTTTGATTGATCATGTCTTGATCAGGATCAAAGTATTTAAAAGTACATCTGGTCAGTCTGATACTCACATTTAGATAGACTTTCATATATGGTTTCTATGAGTGTGTGTGTGTATGTGTGTGTGTGTGTGTGTGTGTGTGTGTGTGTGTGTGTGTGTGTGTGTGTGTGTGTGTGTGTGTGCCACCTTGACAGTCCTTGACGGCATTTTCAATGGCTTCAGCTGAGAGGATGGAGGAGAGGGACATGTTGGTCCTGTAAAAGACACTGAATTATTGTCACGTCTCTCTCAGACACACACAGGGTGTCTTCTCACCTTCTTCAATTCTCTGATTTGTCTCTTTTTTTTGGTCTTCGCATATGTTTTGTGAAAAAAAAAATAAATCGATATCTCTCAAAGCTGCAGCATTGATTGTTGGTGAAGGCATTAAGCTACATAGATGAATTATTTACAAGTTTCTGTGTTTAACTGACGCACAGTGTGTTACTGTGATATGATCTACACTTGCTTACATACTGATCTGACACAGTAAGCGGCTAATAATAAAATATACCCTACCAGTAACTTTAAAAATGCAAAATACAGTATTAGTTCTGACCCTCTGACCTCAGTACAGCCAACTGGAGCTGGACTATTAATCTGTTTGATTAAAAACAAAACAAAATGCAATCAAGTCATAAAGGTTTGTAACAAAAGATAGCTTAACACACCTGGCCAGATGTTTTGAGTGCAGTGAGTGACTCACCTGTGCCGGCTGGTGTCGCTCAGGTCAGGTCCACAGCAGCAGCTGAGAAGACTGGTGGCCTCTCACTCAGTCACTCAGTCTTATATACACTGGGAGGGATGCTCGGGTTTCCAACCTGCCCTCAGATCAAATTTTCCCTGAAAACAGCTGCCTCCTTCTTGTGTTCCTCACCTGTACACCTGTCCAATTAACCTTTGCTGGCTACATCCGCTGCAGACTGCTCCCCACATTCCCCCTCACTTCTCCATCTCTATGTTCTGAGTCCAATCATCTCCTCTCCTCTCCTCTGCCCCCCCCCCACAACCACCACCTCTCTCTCTCTCTCTCTTCAGGTACACGGAAAAGCTTATGGATAGCTCAAATTTAATCAGACCCCTTGTCGCTCTTTGGTTTTAGTGAATAAGCTCTGAATTCAGACGACTGTAGAGCAGCGTGTCATAAATCCTCTCACGCCACACTGGGAGGATTGTTACTGACATCAGTAATCTTACTTTAAGTATCTCACTGATATCACGAGCTCTGTTGGTACAAGTTAAAACATTATTTGAATAATATTTGACTATCTGGGACCTGTATTTCATGTTTTAGTGATGTTAATATTCCTTATTGTTAATTGTGTAATTCAACAGTTGACTTCAGTGACAGATGATGATGTTTAGTGTTGGGTCAAATACGAGACCTGGAACCTGTTAGTAGTTTTTTGTTGTTGTTGTTGTTGTTGTTGTTTTTTAAATTTTGTGTATGTGTGTGTGTGTGTGTGTGTGTGTGTGTGTGTGTGTGTGTGTGTGTGTGTGTGTGTGTGTGTGTGTGTGTGTGTGTGTGTGTGTGTGAAGGTGCTACCTGGTCACCATAACAACCAGTCAGTGAACTGATGAGGTGGTTCAGCAGAGGGAATGCCATCCACACCGCATCATCTCTGGTGAATCCAGTCAGCACTAATGGCATTAGCAGAGCAGCGAGTATGCTTTTTGTAACGAGAACCAAGGGAATAAAGCTCATTATTTATCACAGAAGTTTGGGCTGCTGTGACACTCCAGCCTTCAGGTATTTTAACAGCATCACAGCTTCAGTAAAAAGTGTAAAATATTTAAGTGGCGTAAAGCTCAACAGTAGATCCCTGTCACAGTGAGTTGATGTTCCAGCCACAAATACTCGCCTTTGCTTCTCTATTGGATGAGTAAAATCTGTTTGTGATAACTGCATTAGATTAGATCAGATGGGAACTTTACTGATCCATCAGGAAAAAAAAACAAACATTGAGATTCCAGCAGCAGCACAGTGACAGGACAGCACACAGACCACAATCAAAGAACAAGTACATTTCCAAAGAAAATACACCAGAAACAGCATTATTACATGTCCACTCAGCGCGGTTTGTATCTGCTATGTTTGTTTTGGTATCCTGCTGTGACACGATGGTGGATAGACGAGATAAACAGATTTTTTGTTGGTTAAAGAGAGAGAGAGAGACAGAGAGAGAGAGAGAGAGAGAGAGAAAACACATCAGTGCTGCCTCCTTGTGGCTGTTGGTCATCAATGCACACATTTACATGACAGTTGATTGTGGATGAATCTGCAGTGTATCTGATATATTGTATGTTATTGGCTTTCACATCACTTCAATCTTCACTTGAGGTGATTGGCAGGAGAAGGAATTCCTCACAATTTGACATCAGAGATATTTTGTATAGGATCATCCATGAACGCTTGTTTTGGATGAAATGCTTTGATTTTCTTGGATCAGTGATTTCTAACTGACTGTACTGAGGTTGCCTGCTGCTTCTCATCTGTTTAAACGTAATACCAAACGCCTGCAGTGTTTCTAGAAAGCGTTGCAGCCCATTCATTGACTGTCGGTGTATGAAAACGTCTATCGTCTATCGTCTATGAGTATTCTCAGGAGGTGTTACTGAATCACTGAATCACTGAACTGTCAAAGACCGAGGTCACGCTTGCGTTATTGAAAAAAGAACCTTTATTGTTTTCTCATCGTCCGTCCGTTTGCTATAAAAGTGCATCATCACCGATCTCAAAGTTTGCAAAACTCACATAGTAAAACGACGACAGAAGTGAGAGAGAGAGCGAGAGAGAGAGAACGACACGAGTCAACCACGCTTACACTTAGTCAGGTACATTCATCGTGGACAGTGAAGGGTGGAAGGGGGCGTGGGGTCACAACCAAAGAGACTGTGTTGTTTCCAGAGGTGACAGTGTATAAAACTGGATCATTGCAAAGAGGGAGAGAGGGAGAGAGAGAGTGAGAGGGAAGAGGAGGAGAGGAGGATGTCTTGGCTCAAGATGTTCCTTTGGAGAAGAGACGTTGGTCAGTTGATTCATTAACTCTTGACCAAGTTGGCAAACTCTGCAAACCAAGAGAATTACCAACGTGTTACAACCTGCCAGCCAGCAAAAAACCTCTTGATTTAATCTCTCTTACAAATGGTCTCACCTTCAACTCCAATCTTGCCGTCGCCATCAGAGTCGCCGGCCTTCAGAAACTCCTTGGTCTCTTTGTCGGTCAGAGCTCTGGCGCTGGCAGAGAAGTTCTGCAGGAACAGCCTGGAGAGGACACACCGAGTGTGAATCTAATCTGATTCAACCTGGCTGCGTTCGGCTTTGAGTCACTTGAGGAGAACACCGTGTGTCCTGCAGCACTGACATCATTCTGACAAAGAAACATGAGCCCTGCTACCAGCTCTGAGGGGCTGCTTACTTCAGCTCATCCTCCTCAATGAGCCACTCTTGTCCTGGTCAATGACGGCGAAGGCCTTCTCAATCTCAGCCTTGGACTTGGCTGCCAGGCCGACTCTTAGCAAAGAAATCCTTGTGCTTGAAAGAGTCGGCAGCTGTGAGGGGAGAGGGGGGGGGGGGGGGGGGGGGTGTCAGACGGAGATAGATGGTGTTACAGATATGTTTTGCTGTTAGCTCTTCGTTAACCTGCTCTGACTTCTATTTCTACTTTATTTCGCTGCTCTCTTCTCTTCATGCCTCCTGCTCTGACTTGCAGCTGAACGACCTGCTGAAGTTACGAAGCAGCTCTCTTTCTGCTCCATGAAGGTTTTTACCTTGGCAAGCTGCAAGGGCTGCAGTGATGTCAGCGTCACTCAGAATCCCGGAGAAGGACATTTTTTATCTGAGGGAGCAGAGCACAGAAGAAGTTCATATTTTGCATTTGCACCGTGACAACTTCCCTCACTGCACGTCAGATTAACTCTGAACAAGACAGCTGCATGTGAGTACTCCTCTTCCCCCAAAACACCAAATGATCAGAACAGGTACTCCAATTTCTTTTCCAAAGCAGATCAAACATCCTTTGCAGCAGCTGTGGCTCATTTTCCCCCCATTTGATTCCTTAAAGTCCAAACCAAACCCGAATCTCCTGGATTTATATCCCATGAAGCCCTGAAACCCTCTTTGGCTCTGGTGGCAGATCAGCCTAAAGGTCTGCAGCTCTTCCTTCAAACTCACCTTGAGGTTATCGCTAAGACTAGAGTGGAAACGCTCAGATGTACCTGCTCACTGCAGTGAACTCCTCAGCCCCCGAGCTCCGGCTTATAAACCTTCGCACAGCCGAAATATGATGCATAGGCTGTGTAAACAGACACTGCGCACGAAGCAGTCAAAGCAGTCAGGTCGAAAAATGTGTCCAGTAGACAGAGCTGTTCTATTTATACGTACATAAATGAAGATGCTTAAATGGTAGGCTACGTGTCGGCCCATGCAAAAGTGCTTGATATTGCAGGGGGCTAATAATACCCCCGCTGCTGATTTGGGTGAAATGCACTCGGTGGCCGTGTCGTTTTGCATTGTGCAAGCGTGAAGACGGAGGTAAACCTTCATCTGTCTTACTGTCAGACAACTGTGTTAAAGAGACTTTGTGCTCTGTCAGGTTTGGTCCTCGGAGCCAAATGTGCCAGCGAATACTTGGTCTTATGGGGAAGTTCACCACTGCGTGCTTTCGTCTAACATTTATCCGTTTTTTTGTTTTGTTGTTTTTTAAAAAAATCATTTTACTTTATTAGTCATGTCTATTTTTTAACTACTGAGAGAGAGGACATACATGGAAGGAATTACATAAACAACGTGTCGTCTGACTGTGTGGCTTTACTCCACAGTCACCTGGGAAATGTCGTGAAAAAATGTGAAATACCTGACGTACAATACAATACAATAAAATACATGACGTTCCTGGCATTTGGCCGTCAAAAGGTTTGTTGGTGTGACCGATTATTGCCGCATATTGCCGTATAGTGGACCTGGTCTATAGATGTCAAAACAGATGCAACAAAACAGACGTGAGTTAGATTTCACAAACTGAAAAATGACCTCATATACCTACATTCCAAAATAGAACAAATGCTTATAATCTAATTCTATATCCATATAATCTGCTGACATCATTTTGATTGAGTGTCGAGTTGAAAGCAGTTTCATTCAGTCTTTGGATGAATGTGTATAGAGGCAACATGATGCCATGCAAAAGTCCGACAAAGTCAGTGTGTGTGGGTGTGTGGATGGGTGGGTGGGGGTAATTGAAATGATTTAATAGTAGAGCATCATCATCCACTCGCATGCTGCTGAGGACCATGTGCCAGATTTTATTTATGGTGCTGCAACATCTTGCACACCCATTCAAAGTATTTCTCCTTAAGGCGATGATACTATCTGTGATGCTATTTTTAGACATAGTACTAGTATTGTACTAGTTACGATCACCATTATCATCCTCCATCATCCTCGTCTTCACACGTCACTGCAATGTGTGCATGCATCGTGAGTTCTCATACTGAACATTAAAATAGGGAGAGAAAGAGAGAGAGATGGGGGTGGAGGGGGGCTCTGGTCTTGTCTGTCTGACAACAGATGGCAGTGTTGTGACAAAGAAATGTGTAGTTTCATGTTGCAATATCAGCAAATCTGTATCTCTGTATCATCCGTTTGTTCAAAAAGTTTAGTCAAGTTTAACTCCACATGAACACTTTTTATGTAAATCTGATTTATAGTGTGTGTTAACTCATTTGAGCCGTTCTTCCACGTCTACCAATGTCTTCTTTACCTCGCCCAATCTCTCATGAACTAATCCTTGGCCTTTCCATGTGGTCAAATGAGGTCTCTCACCTCAAATGACTTGGCCATAGATCCCCTAACTATTCCTGCGCCTTCTTCTATATCAGTGTTCAATTACAAATATCTCACAGCGCGGACGAAACACAGCGAGGCTGTGAACGTCTGTAATGTAACACAGACGGCCGCACGTTAGCTTTAATGGACATTCTTCAGAGGCAGATTTTGTTACAGGTGAATCTTCATGCGTGTAAAATGTGTCTGAGGCGGTGAACAAACGATCAGCATACATTTAAAATGTAAAACGTGTTTCCTTCGCCCTGGTCCAGCAGCAGAAATAGAAGTGACCCATATTCACTGTCACTCTGTTGAGGAGATTCAGAAACCTCATCCTGCTTCTCATCTACTGGGTCACTGTTGGTACCCCTCTTCCCACTCAAAATATGCTGCTGAACCACACTGGATCAACCTCCGGTCCCCAGGTCTCTCATGTCTGAGCTACTGTCGTCCCCCACCCGTTGACATGGAGACAGAAAATGTAGGACTTGAAGACAGTGAACGACAATACGAACTGACAAGAGACACAGTACAGGTCCAAAGGAGACACAAGCGTTTTCAGACGTCCAGAAATCCAACTCCAAAGAGACAAGATCCAAGATCCAAGATTTCACTAGACCTGCTTTCTGGAACAGACCCCAAGTGGATAAATGAATGATATACTGGCAACAGGAAATACATGTACACACCTGACATGACACACTATGGGAAACAGCCATAGTGTAAGTACACAACCAACAGAAGTAGAAGTAACAGTCGGTGCAGATCCAGTCGTTCACACTCTTCTGTATCGATGCATCAACCAGGAGTCGTGTGATCGTCCAAACTTAAACGTCAGCTGCAACCAGGGGCCTGTTTCTCACAGTACGCTGAGTTTTTCCATCATTTCAGGATGAACAAATTCAAGGTTTTTACTGAAACTGCTTTCTGGAACGAGCCCCAGGTTGTTGCGTGAGTTTGTTTTTATTTGTTCGTCTGTTCAACACTTTGGCCCACTGAATGTTGTTTGAAAGTGCTTTTCAAATAAAGTTGGATTGGATTTGTGTTGTTGACATGTTTTCTTTTTCCTGTGTCTAACAGATACTAAATTTGGCCAAATAACTATATAAACTATGTTTTGATTGTGATGAAACATATGATTTACACACTGAATATCAGTTACCGACACCACAGTGAGAAGAAATTCAAATAGAGACGTGTAAGAGAAACATTTTCATGTGCGCAGTCCATACATTCACCGGGTGAAACACAAGAACCAGTGAGGGTTGCATGGTGTGTATGTGTGCGTGCGTGTGTGTGTGTAGAAGTGTGTGTCAACCAGCTGTCATGTTGTTAGTACGAGCTGCGGAGAGAAGATGAAAGACGGCGTGATCGACATCATGAAGTTCGCTGATATCATTGAAATGACTGTAACATGCTGACGTCATCATATGATAATAAATAAAATCACACTTGTTAAATGGTGAAGAGGATGTTTATTAATACACTTGTCCAGCAGGGAAAAAGACAAATGTTTAACTTTGGATTATTTATGACGTATTTCTCATGAAACTACTCTAACTAACAACTTTGGAGGAATGTCCATGTCACTGACTGTAACTAGTTATAGAAAGATCATTGAGGGGATCGTCGGCCTTATGAAGACTTGACCAACCGCAGAAAACTCTGGAATGTAGAAAGAAAAGAATGATCTCATTGAAGGTTCTAATTCTCTTTGTTTTAGTCATTTTTATTATTTATCCAAATGCAACAACCCTGAACTGCAATACAGAAATGTATGGGTTTAGTTGCCTAGCAACAATGAGGAGGCCCTCAATGTCCCCCAGTGCCACATTCTTCCATCATGTGTAACGTGATTGATGGTTCCGTCCACTCACAACCTCCCTACCTTCCCAGCCGATCTTCCCGTCGCCGTCTGAATCCCCCTCCAGCAGGAAACCTCTGGTCTCAGCTGCAGTCAGGGTCCTCGCTCCTTTGGAGAAGTTCTGTAGGAACAGTCTGACAACGAAAGAGATAGCGTCCAACACACACACACACACACACACACACACACACACACACACACACACACACATGTTTCAGGTATGAAATAAAAATAAACCTAAATCAGGCGGTAAGAGTCTGACTACCACTTCAACCAATCTCCAGTCCAGGGGCCTTCTCAGATTTGGTGCAAAACCTGAGTCAGTTAAACGGCAAATGAGGAAAACTCAACTTTTCCATTCCATTTTCACATATGCTGACTGAAGTCAAATGGTCTCCAACGTTCCAACAGTTTAAATTCAGTAACCCTGACGTTAGGTGAACCCCGCAGTTTTCCTCATTTTAGGATGAGCTAACTCAGGACTTCCACTAAAGCTGCTTTCTGGGACGAGACCCGGCTGGACACATCGACGGACATTTGGACAAACTCAACTGTAACTCATCCTGTTCTATGTAGCCGCTTTTGTCCTGGTCCAGGATCTTAAAGACCCTCTCGATCTCCGTGGGGGTTTTCTTGGATAAACCCACCGTTTTGAAAAACATCTTTGGGGTTAAAGGAATCCTTGGCTGCGAAGTAAAAGGATGTGATGAGATGGGAAACAAAGGCCTCACAGGTTCAATAGACGGGTTCTCTGACATCAAACAGACACGAATCTGTTTACCTTTGCAAGCATTGATAGCTGAAGTAATGTCCGACAGCGCTAGAAGGTCTGTGATAGCCATGCCGGTGGAGAGTGTTGTGTGTGACGGAGCAGCCGAGTTGAGTGTGACCGCTGATGGCCGAGAAAGAAACAACTGGTGTCAGAAACCACCAGTGTCCTTCTGTCCGCTGTCAGCTGCAGCTGACCACTTCAGCCGTCAGTGTGTTTACGTGAGTGTGTGTGTGGTGTGTGTGTGTGTGTGTGAAAGGCAGAGGATCAGCTGCGCTTTCTAGAGTGGTTTCTCCACAGGTCAGAGGTCACAGTGGATCGAAGGATGAAGTCAGGTAGAGGAACCAGAAGTGAGTGAGTGAGGTTATAATCGGCGAGCTTGGAGCTGAACTTCCCCTTCTCTTCCGTGGAGGCGTCTGGCAGCTCGTGGTTGTTCCTGACAGTGTTTTTTCCCGCGGCCTGTAAACATCCTGTCATTACGGCCTCTGTCCGACGTTGTCTTTGTCTTTGTCACAGTTGTTTCTCACATTCAGTTCAACATTATATAACTTAATTTAAAATGTCATCTACTATCATTTAATTTCATACAGTTGGTGATATCACTGGATAACCCTGCATCTTTGGTTCAGAAAGCCCAGCTGAAAGAAATAATAGTGAAATCAAGAATTTTACAGTTTTACCAATTTAAGGATTTGTCATACAACTTTAAATGTCAGTCAAAGCTGAGGTTCTGCTCCTGCATCATCCACAGAGCTCAGTCTCACACCGGTCTGAGCCCCGGGTAGGCATCGACACCAGTGAGTGTGTGTGTGTGTGTGTGTGTGTGTGTGTGGTGTTCCACCTGCAGGTTGCCTCCACATCAGCTGCTGAATGTCACAATCTTTTTCCCATCAGAAGAGTGAACTGGTCCTAATGTTGCTCAAGTGAATGAATTAGCTGAAGTTAACGAGGTGTGTGTGTATGTGTGCGTGGGGGGGGGCGGGGTTCACAGCTCACATGACGGTCTTGTTTGCGGTATGAACCAAATGTCCGTACTCTTTGGAAACCACCTGCTGTTGAACCCACTTCATGCAGGAAATGTCCTGACCAAACAGAAAGTCTCCTCCAGCATCAGCGACCTTGTGCGTGACCTCGAGTGCACCCGATGTAAAGCCATGTTGACTTCTCCTCCGGTGATCTTTCCCGTCGTTTCCGTCCTCGTATGTCTTTACTGCTCCCATGTGCTGTGTGTGAGCGGTCACTGCGTCACGTCGGCCCACCCGCAGGCCCCCACGTGTGGCCCCGGAGTGAACACAACGCCCGGAGTGACGTGAGCCCTGTTTCCTCAGGATGGACGGCAGCGAGGCCTGCAAGCGGAGGAACGACACAAACATCCTCTGACCCCACCCCCCCCACACCCTCCCCACCCACCCCCACCCCCTCGGCCTTGTCCCCCTTCAACGCTCGGATGCTTGTTTTCGGGAAGAGCAGGCTTCCTGTGTGATGGAGGGGTGGATGAGAGGAGGAAGAGGGGGAAGGGACGTAGAGGAAGAGAGATGGATGATGACTTTGTGTGTGCGCTGAGTCTTTTATTCTCTTCGTGATCATGGAAACGTGCTGGTAAGTCCAACGACTTTCACCGTTTTACTTCTTGTAGCTGACTAAGAAGTCTTGTCTGCAAACTTGGAACTGGAGTCACTTGACATCTGTTTTGGGGAAAGAGATTTGATCGTTGGACTGGATCTGATAGACAATCTGATGAACACCAGCTGATCAAGAGACATTAGCAAGGGGATTCAGTTACGTGCACCTGAAGGCCAACAAACGAGTGTTTGGTGTCAAAAAGGTTTGATCAACAAGTACTCGACCAAATGTCTGAGCATGTTGGTGACCACTCACTGATGATGTAAAAGAGAGAGTGTGTGTGTGTGTGTGTGTGTGTGTGTGTGTGTGTGTGTGTGTGTGTGTGTGTGTGCGCGCAGCAGCAAAGTCCAGTCAGATGATTCAGATGATAATGTCATAGGGATTAGTGCTCCGTCAGCACGCTGAAGGAAACCTGCTGGTGTTTCTGTGACATTGGAGGTGCTGATTGTATCCGAGGGAGACGGAGAGGAGCACTCATCCCTCGACTTTTTCTCGGCAACACTTGTTGTGTGTGTGTGTGTGTGTGTGTGCATCCTCTGAATGTCCACGCTCATGAAGATGGTCCAGTCCAGGATCCCACAAACACATATTTTGTCTAATCTTGTCAATACGGACAGAATATTAGAAACCTTTTTCAGTTCAGCTCCACATTCTTCACTGCAAGGGGAGTGTTGATTGTGTTTGACCTCAGTTTGGATCAGCTGACTTCATAAAAGTGGCACATAGATTTTCAAACTCACTTTTCACCCTCGCATTTTCATCACACTTGTCTGCCTGAACGGGGCTCATGGTGCAGTACAAAGTAGACTTTTCCACCCATTCACACTCACATTCACCACTGGCTGGCAGATGCTGCTGTGTCGCTAACACACATTCACAAACTGATGACGCAGAATCAGGGAGCACTTCAGGGTTCAGTATCTTGGTCAAGGACACTTGTACATGGACTGTGCAGGAGCCAGGAACCTTTTGATTCCGCGTGTTTCCTGCTTGGAGGGTGGGGGGTGGGGGGGGCTGGGGGTGGGGGTGTTTTTGTATACACTTAAAGATGCATGCCATTTTGAAGATTGTCATCAGGTGTAGCTGCAGCTGAGGAATGAGAAACAACAGTTCACTCATCACATTCACATGCACATTCAGCGACAGGCTAGGCTAGGCTAACATTGAGGCTAGGCTAACACTGAGACTAAGTTAACACTGAGACTAAGTTAACACTGAGCGATAGGATCTGTGCTGGAGCAGGAGGAGCAGGGGATGGGTTCAGGAGGGGGAAGTCAGGGACTCCCTCTCTGAGGAGCTGTGGGTGTGTGTGTGTGTGTGTGTGTGTGTGTGTGTGTGTGTGTGTGTGTGTGTGTGTGTAGCAGCAAAGACAGTGGTGACAGAAGAGATGCTTAGGTGTGGAACAGCTGAATGTACAGGACACAGGTCAGAATATGAATCCATCTTCTAAAATATCTTCAGGACTGCAAACAGCTCTGTGTATAAATATATGTTGTGATGTGATAAACTAATACTGTGATATACTACCACCGATACTAATACTATATGATAGATAACTCCTCAGCCCTGTGAACCTCATCACATTTAAGATTAGACTGAAACAGATCTGCTCTTATTTGCTCAGGGTGTGTATGTGTATGTGTATTGTGTGTGTGTGTGTGTGTGGTGTGTGTGTGGTGTGTGTGTGTGTGTGTGTGTGTGTGTGTGTGTGTGTAAATGAGATCTCTGTCAGCGACTGGTCAAACTCAGCTCCTCCATAAACACTTTACACCAGTCGAGGAGTCCCTCAGCTGTCTCAGCCCGTTCCAGTTTGTATGTTTGCACAGGTCAAAGGTCACGGTCAAGCTTTTCAACACTTTCCTCGCCGTCTTTCGCTCGTGAGCATTCCTGACACGTGAATTCCTCCCTGGAATGTGTGTGTGTGTGTGTGTGTGTGTGTGTACAAACTTTGTGTTATTGTTGAACTATCAGTTGTCCGAGCTGCGCATTGATTTCAGGAACA
Source organism: Lampetra planeri (assembly GCF_965212315.1). Lineage (NCBI taxonomy): Eukaryota > Metazoa > Chordata > Hyperoartia > Petromyzontiformes > Petromyzontidae > Lampetra > Lampetra planeri. The sequence goes on along the minus strand of NW_027614665.1, from coordinate 2,449 downwards.
GGATGAGGTAAGCGAAAGGACAAAAAGATCGCAGTGTTTGAGCTGCTAGTGACACACTGATACATCAGTTCTTCTTTACGGATGCTCACCTCAGCAACATGAATGGGACAACGGGGGTTTCATCATTAAAAAGCAGACAGGGATCACTCTGCGTGTGTGTGTGTGTGTGTGTCTACTGTGGCATGTATCATTTACAGAGAATTGCTTCCCTCTGCTGCACCCTAGTGTTTGAATACTGCAATGACATGCTGCAGAAAGAAGTCCAGCTGAAACCACATTGGTTCCAAAGTCACTTCCCTCCATCCAGGAGGCCATATTTCCATAATTATGTGTGTGTGTGTGTGTGGTGTGTGTGTGTGTGTGTGTGTGTGTGTGTGTGTGTGTGTGTGTGTGTGTGTGTGTGTGTGTGTTGTGTGTATGTGAGTGTGTGTGTGTGTGTGTTTGTGTGTGTGTCTGTTAGCAACAAAAACTACTGATGATATCAGATGAAAATGTTACTAGAGATTGAAGGAGAAGCCCACAATATTTTTGGAGGTGAGTGTGTGACAGAGAATTATTCATTTTATTTATCGTTCCTATTGTTCCATCAATATTTCATCAGGAAAGGGAAAACGTGAAGCTTCTCGTGTGAAACAGGAAGCAGCAGAGCACATTCAGCTGATGAAGGAGGTGGTTGGAACATATTTTCATTCATGTCTGCAGTGAATTTGTAGCTGCAGGTGCACTTGTATCTTCCATGTGCGAGTATCTGACCATCATGTAACAATGATGGAATTAGTGACGTCACTGAATCGTCGCACCAAGACTTTTTATCTTTTTATCTACAGAGAGAAGCTTCTGCACGCTCAGGTAGAGAGCGCCGCCATGACTGCCACCTCCACCCCCTTTTCCCTCTGTTACTACGATGAACAACCACACCCCCTCACCACCACCCACCACCACCACCACCACACAAACAAATCCTCCCAACAACAAAGCCCCACCTTGAACACACAGCCTTCCCCTCCTATCTCCCTTTTCTCACAGAAACCCCACCCTCCACACACACACACACACACACACTGTTCCCAGTTTGGGCTGTGTCTGGCAGCTCTGGTGTGGGTTCAGGCGGGCAGAGTTCCCAGGTCGGGACCGGAGAGGAGCAGTGCGCTGCTGTCAGCAGCCAGAGATCAGAGATTACATTCAGCATCCATGTCGTCATATTAAAGACGCCGTACAGTCCAGACCGGAGCTTTTCTCTCTGTGACGAGACGACGGAGCTACTATCACATATATTTATACATTCACGGTTTTATCTTAGATATTAAAGCCGTAAAACATCCCCCAGGCTTCTGTTGCATGTTAACTGTTTCATTAGAGACACACCTTAAACAAATATGTGCACAACAGTGACACCCTCACTACTTTGTACGTTCTCTCAGTGTCTTAGTTTCGTCATCACCACCTCTCCCCTGCGGGCCGAGACCCCCTGCTGTGTCCAAATAAAGGCTGCAGGCAGCAGCAGCAAGCACTGGACGTCTGAATTGTGCTCAACAAGCTGCTTCAGGCCTCGGTGTGTTTTGCATGCTCAGATTAAGCCCAATGATCTCCAATTACCCTCCTCTGACGGATTGTTTGGTGTCACTTGGCGTCTGCCGGATTGCTGTAATGATTCTGCGCCTGCAGTGTAAAAGGATAGTTCCCCCACTTTATTTTTTTTCCTCAACCGGAACGGGGAAAGCGACAGATGGCACGAGACAGTAAATTCAAAGAATCAGGCTGAAGTGTCACCGTGTTCGCGCCCTCTTGATCACACAGACACGCTCTGTCTGCTGGCTGAGCTCAGGTTTCCCCTGCATGCCGCTGTGAACTTGGAGTGTTTTTGGTGGGTGACACATCAGAAGACAAGATGGGGAGAGGTCGGTTTTGCTGAATCTCTGTGTGTACATGATATTTAATCCTGCTGAGACAAACGGCAGCAAACACCTAAAATGCAGCGGTTCGGCCTCTCCTGAGTCTGTCGGAGGCGTTGAAACCAAAGCTGTATCCCTCTGTCATCTGACATTTGGGCTCACGAGTTGCTGCGATATCAGATTATAGGCGACAGCGACAGGACGCATCAATCATAAGTCCAGTGTGAAATAGAATGTGAAATAAAACGGAACACGCTCACATTTTGCGCCAGTGGCGACGCGTTCAACTCAGCAGCTGCGTCACATCTGGCACGTCTCGAAGTGGGCTGAGCAGTCAGGGCGCCTTCGCCGAGCTGATGTGGTGTGTGGGTGCAGGGTCGCTGGGTGGCACGGCGCCTGATGAAAGACCTGGGTGAGATGAAGTGAAATCAGAGAACTATCTCCTCTCCACCGTCTCTCCTGCTCTGGGAACCAGAGATGGACTGAATGGTGAACCTGTTGCTTCTGGGAACAACATCCTGGTGCTGTCTGGGTGTGTAAAGCAGAACTCCAGCATC
>NW_027614664.1:0-23631 GCF_965212315.1 Lampetra planeri | reverse complement strand
AGTGGGTGAGTGAGTGATTGATTGAATGGGTGCGTGAGTGAGTTGGTGGGTGAGTGGGTGAGTGAGTGAGTGAGTGGGTGAGTGAATGAGTGGGTGGGTGAGTGAGTGAGTGGGTGGGTGAGTGAGTGAGTGGGTGGGTGTGTGGGTGAGTGGGAGAGGTGAGTGATTGATTAAGTGGGTGCGTGAGTGAGTGGGTGGGTGCGTGGGTGAGTGAGTTATTGATTGATTGAATGAGTGAGTGAGTGGGTGAGTGGGTGGGTGGGTGAGTGGGTGGGTGGGTGAGTGGGTGGGTGCGTGAGTGAGTGAGTGAGTGGGTGGGTGGGTGGGTGGGTGAGTGAGTGAGTGAGTGGGTGAGTGGGTGGGTGGGTGGGTGAGTGGGTGGGTGGATGGGTGAGTGGGTGGGTGGGTGGGTGAGTGAGTGAGTGAGTGAGTGGGTGGGTGGGTGGGTGGGTGAGTGGGTGAGTGAGTGGGTGAGTGGGTGGGTGAGTGAGTGGGTGAGTGGTGGGTGGGTGGGTGGGTGGGTGAGTGGGTGGGTGGGTGATGTGAGTGGGTGAGTGATTGATTGAGTGTGTGAGTGAGTGGGTGAGTGAGTGGGTGAGTGAGTGGGGTGAGTGAGTGGGTGAGTGGGTGGGTGGGTGAGTGGGTTGGTGAGTGGGTGAGTGAGTGGGTGGGGTGAGTGAGTGAGTGGGGTGGGTGAGTGAGTGGGTCGGTGTGTGGTTGAGTGGGTGAGGTGAGTGATTGATTGAATGGGTGCGTGAGTGAGTTGGTGGGTGAGTGGGTGAGAGAGTGAGTGAGTGGGTGAGTGAGTGAGTGGGTGGGTGGGTGGGTGAGTGAGTGAGTGGGTGGGTGAGTGAGTGGGTGAGTGAGTGGGTGGGTGTGTGGGTGAGTGGGGAGAGGTGAGTGATTGATTCCGTGGGTGCGTGAGTGAGTGGGTGGGTGAGTGGGTGAGTGAGTGAGTGAGTGATTGATTGAGTGGGTGAGTGGGGTGAGTGAGTGAGTGAGTGGGTGAGTGAGTGGGTGAGTGGTTGGGTGGGTGAGTGGGTGGGTGCGTGGGTGAGTGAGTGATTAATTGATTGAATGAGTGAGTGAGTGAGTGAGTGAATGAGTGAGTGAGTGGGTGAGTGGGTGGGTGAGTGAGTGGGTGAGTGAGTGAGTGGGTGGGTGGGTGGGTGAGTGGGTGAGGGGTGAGTGGGGTGAGTGAGTGGGTGGGTGTGTGGGTGAGTGGGTGTGGTGAGTGATTGATTGAGTGGGTGCGTGAGTGAGTTGGTGGGTGAGTGGGTGAGTGAGTGAGGGGTGAGTGAGTGGGTGGGTGAGTGAGTGGGTGGGTGAGTGAGTGGTTGGGTGTGTGGGTGAGTGGGAGAGGTGAGTGATTGATTGAGTGGGTGCGTGAGTGAGTGGGTGGGTGGGGTGAGTGGGTGAGTGAGTGAGTGATTGATTGAGTGGGTAAGTGAGTGGGTGAGTGAGTGGGTGAGTAAGTGAGTAGGTTAGTGAGTGAGTGAGTGAGTGGGTGGGTGGGTGAGTGGGTGAGTGAGTGAGTGATTGATTGAGTGGGTAAGTGAGTGGGTGAGTGAGTGGGTGAGTAGGTGAGTGCGTGAGTGGGTGAGTGAGTGGGTGAGTGAGTGATTGATTGAGTAATTGATTGAGTGGGTGAGTGGGTGAGTGAGTGAGTGAGTGGGGTGGGTGGGTGAGTGGGTGGGTGGGGTGAGTGAGTGAATGGGTGGGTGGGTGGGGAGTGAGTGGGGTGGGTGAGTGGGTGGTGGGTGGGTGGGTGAGTGGGTGGGTGGGTGAGTGGGTGGGGTGAGTGAGTGAGTGAGTGGGTGGGTGGGTGGGTGAGTGAGTGTGTGAGTGGGTGAGTGAGTGATTGAGTGGGTGGGTGAGTGGGTGGGTGAGTGGGTGGGTGGTGAGTGGGTGGGTGGGTGAGTAAGTGGGTAAGTGAGTGAGTGGGTGGGTGGGTGAGTGGGTGGGTGGGTGAGTGGGTGAGTGAGTGAGTGGGTGAGTGGGTGAGTGGGTAAGTGGGTGGGTGAGTGAGTGGGTGGGTGAGTGAGTGGGTGGGTGAGTGAGTGAGTGAGTGGGTGAATGAGTGCGTGAGTGAGTGGGTGGGTGAGTGGGTGGGTGAGTGAGTGGGTGGGTGAGTGGGTGAGTTGGTGGGTGGGTGGGTGGGTGAATGAGTGAGTGAGTGAGTGAGTGAGTGGGTGGGTGAGTAGGTGGGTGGGTGGGTGAGTGGGTGAGTGGGTGGGTGGGTGGGTGAGTGAGTGAGTGAGTGAGTGAGAGAGTGAGTGAGTGGGTGGGTGAGTGGGTGGTTGGGTGGGTGGGTGGGTGAGTGAGTGAGTGAGTGGGTGGGTGGGTGGGTGGGTGAGTGGTGGGTGGGTGGGTGAGTGGGTGGGTGAATGGGTGAGTGAATGGGTGAGTGAGTGGGTGGGTGAGTGGGTGAGTGGGTGAGTGAGTGAGTGGGTGAGTTATTGAGTGATTGAGTGGGTGGGATATGTGGGTGAGTGAGTGAGTGAGTGAGTGGGTGAGTGAGTGGGTGAGTGGGTGAGTGAGTGAGTGGGTGAGTGGGTGGGTGGGTGGGTGAGTGAGTGGGTGGGTGGGTGAGTGGGTGAGTGAGTGGGTGAGTGGGTGGGTGGGTGAGTGCATGGGTGAGTGCGTGGGTCAGTGAGTGGGTGGGTGAGTGGGTGGGTGTGTGATTGATTGAGTGAGTCAGTGAGTGAGTGAGTGGGTGAGTGAGTGGGTGGGTGAGTGGGTGAGTGAGTGGGTGAGTGGGTGGGTGAGTGGGTGGGTGAGTGCATGGGTGAGTGCGTGGGTGAGTGAGTGGGTGGGTGAGTGGGTGGGTGGGTGAGTGATTGAGTGGGTGGGTGGGTGAGTGATTGAGTGAGTGGGTGAGTGGGTGGGTGGGTGAGTGGGTGGGTGGGTGGGTGGGTGAGTGGGTGGGTGCGTGAATGAGTGAGTGAGTGGGTGGGTGGGTGGGTGAGTGAGTGAGTGGGTGAGTGGGTGGGTGGGTGGGTGGGTGGGTGAGTGGGTGGGTGGGTGAGTGGGTGGGTGGGTGGGTGGGTGGGTGGGTGAGTGAGTGAGTGAGTGAGTGAGTAAGTGAGTGGGTGGGTGGGTGGGTGGGTGAGTGAGTGAGTGAGTGGGTGGGTGGGTGGGTGGGTGGGTGAGTGGGTGGGTGAGTGGGTGAGTGGGTGAGTGATTGAGTGGGTGAGTGAGTGGGTGAGTGAATGGGTGAGTGAGTGGGTGAGTGGGTGGGTGAGTGGGTGGGTGAGTGAGTGGGTGAGTGGGTGGGTAGGTGAGTGAGTGGGTGAGTGAGTAGGTGGGTGAGTGGGTGAGTGAGTGAGTGATTGATTGAGTGGGTGAGTGAGTGGGTGAGTGGGTGAGTGAGTGGGTGGGTGAGTGAGTGAGTGGGTGGGTGCATGGGTGGGTGAGTGGGTGAGTGATTGATTGAGTGGGTGAGTGAGTGGGTGAGTGAGTGGGTGAGTGATTGGGTGAGTGGGTGGGTGAGTGGGTGGGTGAGTGGGTGAGTGAGTGGGTGGGTGAGTGAGTGAGTGGGTGGGTGAGTGAGTGGGTTGGTGTGTGGGTGAGTGGGTGAGTGAGTGGGTGAGTGAGTGAGTGGGTGGGTGAGTGAGTGAGTGGGTGGGTGGGTGAGTGAGTGGGTGGGTGGGTGGGTGAGTGGGTGGGTGCATGGGTGGGTGAGTGGGTGAGTGGGTGAGTGATTGATTGAGTGGGTGAGTGAGTGGGTGAGTGAGTGAGTGATTGATTGAGTGGGTGAGTGAGTAGGTGAGTGGGTGAGTGAGTGGGTGGGTGAGTGAGTGAGTGGGTGGGTGGGTGAGTGATTGATTGAGTGGGTGAGTGAGTGGGTGAGTGAGTGGGTGAGTGAGTGGGTGAGTGAGTGGGTGAGTGGGTGGGTGAGTGGGTGGGTAAGTGGGTGAGTGAGTGGGTGGGTGAGTGAGTGGGTGGGTGAGTGAGTGGGTCGGTGTGTGGGTGAGTGGGTGAGGTGAGTGATTGATTGAATGGGTGCGTGAGTGAGTTGGTGGGTGAGTGGGTGAGTGAGTGAGTGGGTGAGTGAATGATTGGGTGGGTGAGTGAGTGAGTGGGTGGGTGAGTCAGTGGGTGGGTGTGTGGGTGAGTGGGAGAGGTGAGTGATTGATTGAGTGGGTGCGTGAGTGAGTGGGTGGGTGCGTGGGTGAGTGAGTTATTGATTGATTGAATGAGTGAGTGAGTGAGTGGGTGAGTGGGTGGGTGGGTGAGTGGGTGGGTGGGTGGGTGAGTGGGTGGGTGCGTGAGTGAGTGAGTGAGTGGGTGGGTGGGTGGGTGGGTGGGTGAGTGAGTGAGTGGGTGAGTGGGTGGGTGAGTGGGTGGGTGGGTGGATGGGTGAGTGGGTGGGTGGGTGGGTGGGTGGGTGAGTGAGTGAGTGAGTGAGTGGGTGGGTGAGTGGGTGAGTGGGTGAGTGGGTGAGTGATTGAGTGGGTGAGTGAGTGGGTGATTGAATGGGTGAGTGAGTGGGTTGGTGTGTGGGTGAGTGGGTGAGGTGAATGATTGATTGAATGGGTGATTGAGTGAGTTGGTGGGTGAGTGGGTGAGTGAGTGAGTGGGTGAGTGAGTGAGTGGGTGGGTGAGTGAGTGAGTGGGTGGGTGAGTGAGTGGGTGGGTGGGTGGGTGGGTGAGTGAGTGGGTGAGTGAGTGGGTGAGTGAGTGAGTGATTGATTGAGTGGGTGAGTGAGTGGGTGAGTGGGTGAGTGAGTGAGTGGGTGGGTGAGTGAGTGAGTGGGTGGGTGGGTGAGTGATTGATTGAGTGGGTGAGTGAGTGGGTGAGTGAGTGGGTGAGTGAGTGGGTGAGTGGGTGGGTGAGTGGGTGGGTGAGTGGGTGAGTGAGTGGGTGGGTGAGTGAGTGGGTGGGTGAGTGATTGGGTCGGTGTGTGGGTGAGTGGGTGAGGTGAGTGATTGATTGAATGGGTGCGTGAGTGAGTTGGTGGGTGAGTGGGTGAGTGAGTGAGTGAGTGGGTGAGTGAATGAGTGGGTGGGTGAGTGAGTGAGTGGGTGGGTGAGTGAGTGGGTGGGTGTGTGGGTGAGTGGGAGAGGTGAGTGATTGATTGAGTGGGTGCGTGAGTGAGTGGGTGGGTGCGTGGGTGAGTGAGTTATTGATTGATTGAGTGAGTGAGTGAGTGGGTGAGTGGGTGGGTGGGTGAGTGGGTGGGTGGGTGGGTGAGTGGGTGGGTGCGTGAGTGAGTGAGTGAGTGGGTGGGTGGGTGGGTGGGTGAGTGAGTGAGTGAGTGAGTGGGTGAGTGGGTGGGTGGGTGGGTGGGTGAGTGGGTGGGTGGATGGGTGAATGGGTGGGTGGGTGGGTGAGTGAGTGAGTGAGTGAGTGGGTGGGTGAGTGGGTGAGTGGGTGAGTGGGTGAGTGATTGAGTGGGTGAGTGAGTGGGTGAGTGAATGGGTGAGTGAGTGGGTGAGTGGGTGGGTGGGTGGGTGAGTGGGTGGGTGGGTGAGTGAGTTGGTGAGTGATTGATTGAGTGTGTGAGTGAGTGGGTGAGTGAGTGGGTGAGTGAGTGGGTGAGTGAGTGGGTGAGTGGGTGGGTGGGTGAGTGGGTTGGTGAGTGGGTGAGTGAGTGAGTGAGTGAGTCGGTGAGTGGGTGGGTGGGTGGGTGGGTGAGTGGGTGGGTGGGTGAGTGGGTGGGTGGGTGCGTGAGTGAGTGAGTGAGTGGGTGGGTGGGTGGGTGGGTGGGTGGGTGAGTGAGTGAGTGAGTGGGTGAGTGGGTGGGTGGGTGGGTGAGTGGGTGGGTGGGTGGATGGGTGAGTGGGTGGGTGGGTGGGTGAGTGAGTGAGTGAGTGAGTGAGTGAGTGGGTGGGTGGGTGGGTGAGTGGGTGAGTGAGTGGGTGAGTGGGTGGGTGAGTGAGTGGGTGAGTGGGTGGGTGGGTGGGTGGGTGAGTGGGTGGGTGGGTGAGTGAGTGGGTGAGTGATTGATTGAGTGTGTGAGTGAGTGGGTGAGTGAGTGGGTGAGTGAGTGGGTGAGTGAGTGGGTGAGTGAGTGGGTGAGTGGGTGGGTGGGTGAGTGGGTTGGTGAGTGGGTGAGTGAGTGGGTGGGTGAGTGAGTGAGTGGGTGGGTGAGTGAGTGGGTCGGTGTGTGGTTGAGTGGGTGAGGTGAGTGATTGATTGAATGGGTGCGTGAGTGAGTTGGTGGGTGAGTGGGTGAGAGAGTGAGTGAGTGGGTGAGTGAGTGAGTGGGTGGGTGGGTGGGTGAGTGAGTGAGTGAGTGGGTGGGTGAGTGAGTGGGTGAGTGAGTGGGTGGGTGTGTGGGTGAGTGGGAGAGGTGAGTGATTGATTCCGTGGGTGCGTGAGTGAGTGGGTGGGTGAGTGGGTGAGTGAGTGAGTGAGTGATTGATTGAGTGGGTGAGTGGGTGAGTGAGTGAGTGAGTGGGTGAGTGAGTGGGTGAGTGGTTGGGTGGGTGAGTGGGTGGGTGCGTGGGTGAGTGAGTGATTAATTGATTGAATGAGTGAGTGAGTGAGTGAGTGAGTGAATGAGTGAGTGAGTGGGTGAGTGGGTGGGTGAGTGAGTGGGTGAGTGAGTGAGTGGGTGGGTGGGTGGGTGGGTGAGTGGGTGAGTGAGTGGGTGAGTGAGTGGGTGGGTGTGTGGGTGAGTGGGTGTGGTGAGTGATTGATTGAGTGGGTGCGTGAGTGAGTTGGTGGGTGAGTGGGTGAGTGAGTGAGTGGGTGAGTGAGTGGGTGGGTGAGTGATTGGGTGGGTGAGTGAGTGGTTGGGTGTGTGGGTGAGTGGGAGAGGTGAGTGATTGATTGAGTGGGTGCGTGAGTGAGTGGGTGGGTGGGTGAGTGGGTGAGTGAGTGAGTGATTGATTGAGTGGGTAAGTGAGTGGGTGAGTGAGTGGGTGAGTAAGTGAGTGGGTTAGTGAGTGAGTGAGTGAGTGGGTGGGTGGGTGAGTGGGTGAGTGAGTGAGTGATTGATTGAGTGGGTAAGTGAGTGGGTGAGTGAGTGGGTGAGTAGGTGAGTGCGTGAGTGGGTGAGTGAGTGGGTGAGTGAGTGATTGATTGAGTAATTGATTGAGTGGGTGAGTGGGTGAGTGAGTGAGTGAGTGAGTGAGTGAGTGAGTGAGTGAGTGGGTGGGTGGGTGAGTGGGTGGGTGGGTGAGTGAGTGAATGGGTGGGTGGGTGAGTGAGTGGGTGGGTGAGTGGGTGAGTGGGTGGGTGGGTGAGTGGGTGGGTGGGTGAGTGGGTGGGTGAGTGAGTGAGTGAGTGGGTGGGTGGGTGGGTGAGTGAGTGTGTGAGTGGGTGAGTGAGTGATTGAGTGGGTGGGTGAGTGGGTGGGTGAGTGGGTGGGTGAGTGGGTGGGTGGGTGAGTAAGTGGGTAAGTGAGTGAGTGGGTGGGTGGGTGAGTGGGTGGGTGGGTGAGTGGGTGAGTGTGTGAGTGGGTGAGTGGGTGAGTGGGTAAGTGGGTGGGTGAGTGAGTGAGTGGGTGGGTGAGTGAGTGGGTGGGTGAGTGAGTGAGTGAGTGGGTGAATGAGTGCGTAAGTGAGTGGGTGGGTGAGTGGGTGGGTGAGTGAGTGGGTGGGTGAGTGGGTGAGTTGGTGGGTGGGTGGGTGGGTGAATGAGTGAGTGAGTGAGTGAGTGGGTGGGTGAGTGGGTGGTTGGGTGGGTGGGTGGGTGAGTGAGTGAGTGGGTGGGTGGGTGGGTGGGTGAGTGGTGGGTGGGTGGGTGAGTGGGTGGGTGAATGGGTGAGTGAATGGGTGAGTGAGTGGGTGGGTGAGTGGGTGAGTGGGTGAGTGAGTGAGTGGGTGAGTTATTGAGTGATTGAGTGGGTGGGATATGTGGGTGAGTGAGTGAGTGAGTGGGTGAGTGAGTGGGTGAGTGGGTGAGTGAGTGAGTGGGTGAGTGGGTGGGTGGGTGGGTGAGTGAGTGGGTGGGTGGGTGAGTGGGTGAGTGAGTGGGTGAGTGGGTGGGTGGGTGAGTGCATGGGTGAGTGCGTGGGTCAGTGAGTGGGTGGGTGAGTGGGTGGGTGTGTGATTGATTGAGTGAGTCAGTGAGTGAGTGAGTGGGTGAGTGAGTGGGTGGGTGAGTGGGTGAGTGAGTGGGTGAGTGGGTGGGTGAGTGGGTGGGTGAGTGCATGGGTGAGTGCGTGGGTGAGTGAGTGGGTGGGTGAGTGGGTGGGTGGGTGAGTGATTGAGTGGGTGGGTGGGTGAGTGATTGAGTGAGTGGGTGAGTGGGTGGGTGGGTGGGTGAGTGGGTGGGTGGGTGGGTGGGTGAGTGGGTGGGTGCGTGAATGAGTGAGTGAGTGGGTGGGTGGGTGGGTGAGTGAGTGAGTGGGTGAGTGGGTGGGTGGGTGGGTGGGTGAGTGGGTGGGTGGGTGAGTGGGTGGGTGGGTGGGTGGGTGGGTGGGTGAGTGAGTGAGTGAGTGAGTAAGTGAGTGGGTGGGTGGGTGGGTGAGTGAGTGAGTGAGTGGGTGGGTGGGTGGGTGAGTGGGTGGGTGAGTGGGTGAGTGGGTGAGTGATTGAGTGGGTGAGTGAGTGGGTGAGTGAATGGGTGAGTGAGTGGGTGAGTGGGTGGGTGAGTGGGTGGGTGAGTGAGTGGGTGAGTGGGTGGGTAGGTGAGTGAGTGGGTGAGTGAGTAGGTGGGTGAGTGGGTGAGTGAGTGAGTGATTGATTGAGTGGGTGAGTGAGTGGGTGAGTGGGTGAGTGAGTGGGTGGGTGAGTGAGTGAGTGGGTGGGTGGGTGGGTGCATGGGTGGGTGAGTGGGTGAGTGATTGATTGAGTGGGTGAGTGAGTGGGTGAGTGAGTGGGTGAGTGATTGGGTGAGTGGGTGGGTGAGTGGGTGGGTGAGTGGGTGAGTGAGTGGGTGGGTGAGTGAGTGAGTGGGTGGGTGAGTGAGTGGGTTGGTGTGTGGGTGAGTGGGTGAGTGAGTGGGTGAGTGAGTGAGTGGGTGGGTGAGTGAGTGAGTGGGTGGGTGGGTGGGTGAGTGAGTGGGTGGGTGGGTGGGTGAGTGGGTGGGTGCATGGGTGGGTGAGTGGGTGAGTGGGTGAGTGATTGATTGAGTGGGTGAGTGAGTGGGTGAGTGAGTGAGTGATTGATTGAGTGGGTGAGTGAGTGGGTGAGTGGGTGAGTGAGTGGGTGGGTGAGTGAGTGAGTGGGTGGGTGGGTGAGTGATTGATTGAGTGGGTGAGTGAGTGGGTGAGTGAGTGGGTGAGTGAGTGGGTGAGTGAGTGGGTGAGTGGGTGGGTGAGTGGGTGGGTAAGTGGGTGAGTGAGTGGGTGGGTGAGTGAGTGGGTGGGTGAGTGAGTGGGTCGGTGTGTGGGTGAGTGGGTGAGGTGAGTGATTGATTGAATGGGTGCGTGAGTGAGTTGGTGGGTGAGTGGGTGAGTGAGTGAGTGGGTGAGTGAATGATTGGGTGGGTGAGTGAGTGAGTGGGTGGGTGAGTGAGTGGGTGGGTGTGTGGGTGAGTGGGAGAGGTGAGTGATTGATTGAGTGGGTGCGTGAGTGAGTGGGTGGGTGCGTGGGTGAGTGAGTTATTGATTGATTGAATGAGTGAGTGAGTGAGTGGGTGAGTGGGTGGGTGGGTGAGTGGGTGGGTGGGTGGGTGAGTGGGTGGGTGCGTGAGTGAGTGAGTGAGTGGGTGGGTGGGTGGGTGGGTGAGTGAGTGAGTGGGTGAGTGGGTGGGTGAGTGGGTGGGTGGGTGGATGGGTGAGTGGGTGGGTGGGTGGGTGGGTGAGTGAGTGAGTGAGTGAGTGAGTGGGTGGGTGAGTGGGTGAGTGGGTGAGTGGGTGAGTGATTGAGTGGGTGAGTGAGTGGGTGAGTGAATGGGTGAGTGAGTGGGTTGGTGTGTGGGTGAGTGGGTGAGGTGAATGATTGATTGAATGGGTGATTGAGTGAGTTGGTGGGTGAGTGGGTGAGTGAGTGAGTGAGTGGGTGAGTGAGTGAGTGGGTGGGTGAGTGAGTGAGTGGGTGGGTGAGTGAGTGGGTGGGTGGGTGGGTGGGTGAGTGAGTGAGTGGGTGAGTGAGTGGGTGAGTGAGTGAGTGATTGATTGAGTGGGTGAGTGAGTGGGTGAGTGGGTGAGTGAGTGAGTGGGTGGGTGAGTGAGTGAGTGGGTGGGTGGGTGAGTGATTGATTGAGTGGGTGAGTGAGTGGGTGAGTGAGTGGGTGAGTGAGTGGGTGAGTGAGTGGGTGAGTGGGTGGGTGAGTGGGTGGGTGAGTGGGTGAGTGAGTGGGTGGGTGAGTGAGTGGGTGGGTGAGTGATTGGGTCGGTGTGTGGGTGAGTGGGTGAGGTGAGTGATTGATTGAATGGGTGCGTGAGTGAGTTGGTGGGTGAGTGGGTGAGTGAGTGAGTGAGTGGGTGAGTGAATGAGTGGGTGGGTGAGTGAGTGAGTGGGTGGGTGAGTGAGTGGGTGGGTGTGTGGGTGAGTGGGAGAGGTGAGTGATTGATTGAGTGGGTGCGTGAGTGAGTGGGTGGGTGCGTGGGTGAGTGAGTTATTGATTGATTGAGTGAGTGAGTGAGTGGGTGAGTGGGTGGGTGGGTGAGTGGGTGGGTGGGTGGGTGAGTGGGTGGGTGCGTGAGTGAGTGAGTGAGTGGGTGGGTGGGTGGGTGAGTGAGTGAGTGAGTGAGTGGGTGAGTGGGTGGGTGGGTGGGTGGGTGAGTGGGTGGGTGGATGGGTGAATGGGTGGGTGGGTGGGTGAGTGAGTGAGTGAGTGGGTGGGTGAGTGGGTGAGTGGGTGAGTGGGTGAGTGATTGAGTGGGTGAGTGAGTGGGTGAGTGAATGGGTGAGTGAGTGGGTGAGTGGGTGGGTGGGTGGGTGAGTGGGTGGGTGGGTGAGTGAGTTGGTGAGTGATTGATTGAGTGTGTGAGTGAGTGGGTGAGTGAGTGGGTGAGTGAGTGGGTGAGTGAGTGGGTGAGTGGGTGGGTGGGTGAGTGGGTTGGTGAGTGGGTGAGTGAGTGAGTGAGTGAGTCGGTGAGTGGGTGGGTGGGTGGGTGGGTGAGTGGGTGGGTGGATGGGTGAGTGGGTGGGTGGGTGAGTGAGTGAGTGAGTGAGTGGGTGGGTGAGTGGGTGAGTGGGTGAGTGGGTGAGTGATTGAGTGGGTGAGTGAGTGGGTGAGTGAATGGGTGAGTGAGTGGGTTGGCGTGTGGGTGAGTGGGTGAGGTGAGTGATTGATTGAATGGGTGCGTGAGTGAGTTGGTGGGTGAGTGGGTGAGTGAGTGAGTGAGTGAGTGGGTGAGTGAGTGAGTGAGTGGGTGAGTGAGTGAGTGGGTTGGTGAGTGAGTGGGTGGGTGGGTGGGTGAGTGGGTGGGTGCATGTGTAGAGGTGTAATTGTGTATGGGAGCGGATGGCAAACAAACACAAGGGGCGTGGTTAGGGCCGTACACATAGGAGGTGGCCACACCGACGTCCGCACCTGCATCCCCCACGGGCCCCTCCCGGGGGGGCCGCGGACTATAAGAGGGGGTGAGCCGGAGGGCTCGAGGTCGAGGTATCAGCTTTAACCAGCGAAGACGGAAGACCAGCTAGAATAGGCCCCGGAGCTCCCCTGGCTCGCTGTCCTTATAAGGGCCGACCAGGGCAAGCCGGTGGCGTGGCCCCGAGAGCCCAGACTGACGAGCAGGTCTGGGAACTCAGGGGGTCGGATCCCAGCTTGACCAGGGCTGGGACAGGTAACCTCCCCTAGCTCCCTAGTGGAGGACTTGGGCTTAGGTTAGCGGGGCTTAGATGTTGTGTCTCCCTGTTAGCCGAGTAAGGGGACGTTACCCCTTAGGTCCTGTGTATACTCGCTAACTGTATACAAATTGTGTTAATAAATAAGTGTGCCTCCGATCCCGTCGTCAAGCCTCCTGAGTAATTACTACATCTGGTGTCAGAAGTAAAACGTCCAAAGATGGACACACGAGGGACGACACGTACCAGGGAGTCGGAGAGGGAGGACACCGCGGCCGAATCACCACCAGAGATGGCCGAGGTCGGATCGGAGCAGCCGGGGCCGAGTACACCCGCGCCGCTACGACAGGAGGGGGGGGGATGCGTCGGCCGAGGGACTTCGGCTGGCTCACTCCCACCTGGCGGAGCTGCTCTACGCCGCGGCCGCCGTGTTGGAGGAGATCACGCGGCTGGGAACTGGAGGGGCTGCGCGGGAAGACGGCAGCAGCCGACGCACGCATTTCCCGCCACCCCGACGCGGCTCGCGGTTAAATTTCCCGCCATCACTACAGTGCGAGCAGAGGGCGGGGCCGGCCTGCGTCAGGTGACTGCTGAGGGCCAAGCACGAGCCGTGACATCATCAACGCCGGCCAGCGCGTCAACAACGGAGCGACCGGCGATGCCATGCTCACAGCCCGCCCACACTGTAACGTCGGCTGGGAACGAGGGGAGCGAGATCCGCAGCCACGGACGTCGCCTTACAACAGCGACTGCCGCCTCTCAAGGAGTTCGTGGGAGCGGCTGGAGATTGGGGCGGCTTCAAAAGGCGGTTCATCGCTCATCAAGAGATGGCGAACTGGACGGACGCCGAGGCACTATGCGCGCTGCCGGCGATGCTGGACGACGACGCCCTGGCTACCCTCACCTCGGCGCCTAAGGAGAAGCGCGCCACGCTGCACCTGGCGCTGCAGCTGCTGTCAGCCGTCTATGGGCCGCCTTCGGACTGCAGGCAGCTGTTCCACGATCGGCATCGGGGCGCCAACGAATCGCCCCTGGCCTTCCGAACGGCTCTCCTGGCCCTGGCAAAGGCAGCTTTCCCGCGGATGGACGAGGAGGGAGTGGACGCCATGGTGGCTGAAAAGCTGCTGCTACTCGCCGATGAGCTGGACATCGCCGTCTTGGCTCAAGACGACGGAGAGATGTCGTCCCTGCTGGTCGCGCGCCACATCCACGGGGGCTTGCGGTCCCTGCGTCGCAAGGCTGCCAAGGGGGTGGCCGGCCATGCCATGGCGGCCACCGCCCTCCCATCAGAGGAGGTCTGCGGGGTGGAGCGGCGGGGGGAATGGAGATCGGCGGCACCGCAGGCTCGGAATGGACCGAGCCGCCAGGAGCAGCCCAGGCCATCTGGGGCGCTCACACGCTGCTACAACTGTGGCCTGCAAGGCCACGTTGCGTCAGGATGCCGGGCTCCCCGTCAGCGCGGAGCGACACCTCGTCAGGACGCCACGCCGTCTCCACCCAAGCTCCAGCAGAGAAATACGGCGAGTCGTGGCACCTCACACGTTTGGCCCATGCACACATCCGACACACACTCACGCGCTCAACTGAACAGGGTTCGAAAATCGCCGCCCATCGCGCGCGATTGTTCTGAAATGCGGCGAGCGCTCCAACCGGGTCAGTGGTCGGAGCTCGCCCATCGTGTCGTTGCTGCGTCGGCGGGATCATCGGTTGTGGTCGGTCATATTGATGGGGTAGAGGTGCGGATTTTAATTGACACAGGGGCATCGGCGACCATTATATCTGATTTGATTTATAACATCCTTCCCGTTCAAAGTCGTCCCTTGCTCCCTGTTGACGTGCCATGCTATGCTGCTAACGGGGGCTCGCTGGGCATTATTGGGCAAATCCGCGCCAAAGTTTGCATTGGAGACATTAAATTATCCGGGCCTGTTTTGGTTTCCTCCTCACTCGCGGTTCCGTGCCTGTTGGGGACGGATTTCTTGGCCAAAATGCCCATCCGTATCTTGATTGACCAGGGGTGCATCGAGCTCCCATCGGGCCGACGTGTTACATTTTTGTCTTCCCCCACCACGGAGCGTCGGGCGTTTGCCACCGTGCAGGCGCTCGTGACAAAAACTGTGCGCGTACCCCCGGGGGCTCAGATGCTCGTCCCTCTTAGGTTGCGTCGGCCGTTTGCTAAAGGGGTTGCGGATCGGGGGGTCTTGTTGGGACCATCTCGGGCCGGGGTCAATGGACCCGATTTGCTAGCGGCTCAGACCATGGTGAAAGGGGATGGGGACCCCTTCATTGCAGTCCTTAATGTAGGATCGCGAACGGCCGTGGTTCCTCAAGGGACCGTGCTTGCACACGCAACGCCGGCGCCCTATGAGGAACCACTCGTGGGTCAGGTAACCACCGATCCTCCGTCGCGACCGCATTCGGACTGTGATGACGGATGGCTGGATGCACTTTGCGCGGGATCTGTGGATCTGTCCGACACGCAGCGTGCGCAGCTGCGAGTTCTCCTGAAAGAATTTGCCGACGTTTTTAGTAAACACAAATTTGATATTGGTTGTACTAAATTGCTGCGACACCATATTGACACGGGTGACAGCGCGCCAATCCGCCAAAATCCCTTTCGGCTCAGTCCCGCCGAAAAGGATCATGTCAAATCGGCTGTTGATGACATGCTTGCCGCCGATATCATTTCCCCTTCCAACAGCCCGTGGGGCGCACCGATCGTTTTGGTGAAAAAACACGACGGCTCACTGCGGTTTTGTGTCGACTTTCGGCGATTGAACAAAATTTCTGTGGCAGATGCGTACCCGCTTCCTCGAATGGATGAGTCGCTCGATGCCTTGGCGGGGGCGCGATTCTTTTCCACCCTCGATTTACTATCTGGATTCTGGCAGCTTCCTCTGGATGACGAATCAAAACCTAAAACTGCTTTTCGGACACCGCAAGGTCTCTTCCAATTTAACCGCTTGCCGATGGGCTTACATTCTGCGCCGGCAACTTTTCAGCGGTTAATGGAACTGGTCTTGGCAGGCTTACAATGGGATTCGTGTTTAATTTACTTGGACGATGTCATCGTCTTTAGCAAATCCTTCGAGGAACACCTCCAGAGGCTGCGTGCTGTTTTTCTCAAAATGCGGGCTGCCAATTTAAAATTTAAACCGCAGAAGTGCCATTTGCTCCGCGAATCGGTGCGGTATTTGGGTCACATTGTTGGGCGCTCGGGGATATCCACTGATCCCGCCAAAACGGAATGCGTCAGCTCCTGGCCGACTCCCACCTCGGTGGGAGAGGTCAGGAGTTTCATTGGGTTCGCGTCGTACTATCGACGGTTTGTGGCTGACTTCGCTACGATCGCGAAACCATTGCATGCCTTGACGTCCAAGGGAGTCAGGTTTCATTGGGGGCTGGAGGAGGAGGCTGCTTTTCACGCCCTCCGGAATGCCCTGGTGGGGGCTCCGCCGTTGAATTACCCCGACTTCTCACAACCCTTCTTGCTCGATACAGATGCAAGTAACACGGGCATCGGGGGCGTGCTGTCCCAACTCATTGGGGGCGTAGAGCATGTGGTGGCTTACGGTAGTCGGGTACTGTCTCCAGCGGAACAACGGTACTGCGTTACCCGTCGGGAATTATTGGCAATTGTTTATTTCATTCAGCAGTACCGCCCATATCTGTACGGTCGGCGTTTCACCGTCCGTACAGATCATGCGGCCCTACAGTACGCTCTGCGGGTTCAACAACCATCGGGCCAGTTGTCTCGATGGTTGGAGATTCTCCAGGACTACGACTTTGTCACCACATATCGTAAGGGCGTCCGCCACACGAACGCTGACGCCCTGTCACGGTTGCCACCCACTTCGGAGTGCGCTTGCCTCCTGGGTTCGGGGCGTTGTAGGCCCCCGAACGTCACCACCGATTCGGTCCTCGTGGCCTTTGGCTTCGGGTCCTATCGAGCAAGAAGGGAGGGATTCGTTGCTGGGGTTGTCGGTCGCGGAATGGGGACGCCTCCAAATGGAGGACACCTCCCTCCTCGCTCTGCGCCGTCGCGCAGGGGGGGTTGGGCAGGGGGTGGCGAACATTGACTCGTGGGGGTTGTTCCAGGGTCTTTTAATGCACTGGGACGGAAAAACCCGCCGCCAGCAGCTCGTGGTGCCTGCAGCATTGAGGGGTAAGGTGGTATGGGCTGTTCATGAGCGGCTTCTGCACTTGGGGGTTCACAAGACCTTTGCCACGCTCCAGCTCGATTTCTTCTGGCCGGGCATGGCAAAGGACGTGGGGGATCTCCTGGGGTCGTGCACGCAATGCGCGCAGCGAAAGCCACCAGCTAGGGGGTCCAACCCTCCGCTGCAGTCCATAAAGGTTTCCCGGGTTAACGAGCTCGTTGCGCTAGACATACTCGGGCCATTTCCCGCTACACCCAGGGGGAATAGGTATTTATTGACAGGGGTCGAATACTTCACGAGATGGCCTATGGCCTGGCCCCTGGCCAACCAGTCGGCAGCAGCCATCGCGGAGGCCTTTGTCCAGGGCTATGTCCTCGACAAAGGTGCTCCGGAACGGCTGCTTACTGACCAGGGTAAGAATTTTTCGGGAAAACTCCTCCGCGAGGTGTGCGACCTCTTGGGTACGGAGAAAATTCGGACCTCCCCGTATCACCCTCAAACTGACGGGATGGTGGAACGGCTACATCGGACCATCACGTCTATGCTGTCCCAACAGGTGTCCGAATCCCAGACAGATTGGGACCTTCGCATAGCCGGTGTGTTGCAGGCCTACAGGATGGCTCCCCATGCGGCCACCGGATTTTCCCCTTTCTTTTTAATGTATGGCCGCGAGGCTAACCCCCCTGTGACGACCCAGCTGAAGCTCTCGGCGCCTCAGGCGAAGTCTACCTTGTCCGAACACGTTAAATTTAACATCAGCAAATTGTCTGAGGCGCGGGAAGCGGCCGTGCAAAATTCTGAACTCCGCCAGAAGGCGAACGAGAGGCTTCGGCTGGGGCGGGTACATGTGTTCAAATGGAAACCAGGGGACAGGGCATGGTTGCACTGTCCCCAGGTGCCACTGGCAACCTCGTCAAAGTTGGTACGGCCGTGGCGGGGGCCAGTGAAGGTCGTACAGGTCTTACGGCCGCAATGTGTTCGCGTCAAATGGGGGAGGCGTCGGTGGTACGTGCACCCCTCAAGGTTGAAACCGTTCATTGCGCCGGCCCGTGGTTCACACACACACACGCATGGCCAAACGTGTGAGGGGTCCGCCGACTCCCCGACGTCGCTGCTCTCGCCTGACATGACATCAACTGTTCCATCTCCAGGTGCAACAGGAGTGACGGGTCCACGCCCGCCAACCCCTCCCGGAGGGGTCGGGGGTCACTCGGCAGCGACGCCAGACTCTCTTGCACCCGGACCGTCACCAACCACCACTGAGCGTGCCGGGTCGAGCCCTTGTGACGGGCCCGCCGCGAGAACGCGCGCCAAAACGCGCAGACTATTGTGAGGTCGGCCGTTGGGGGGCCCTTGCGGACAGTGGGGGAGGGGCATCCGGAGCGCGTGTATATATGTTGGGTTTGCGGAATGGGGTATTTATTCGGGAGGGTGCGCCGGGTTATTTTTTTTTCTCTTTCTTCTTCTACCTGTTTCCTGTTGTTGTTATGACTGTTCTTGTTCTTGTTAAATTTACGCGAGGCACACACGGTTTTGGGGAGGCATGCACCTTTATTCTGGTTTTTTTGCAGCCGGGGACGGCTGCGAGCTGTACAGAGGGGGGTGATGTAGAGGTGTAATTGTGTATGGGAGCGGATGGCAAACAAACACAAGGGGCGTGGTTAGGGCCGTACACATAGGAGGTGGCCACACCGACGTCCGCACCTGCATCCCCCACGGGCCCCTCCCGGGGGGGCCGCGGACTATAAGAGGGGGTGAGCCGGAGGGCTCGAGGTCGAGGTATCAGCTTTAACCAGCGAAGACGGAAGACCAGCTAGAATAGGCCCCGGAGCTCCCCTGGCTCGCTGTCCTTATAAGGGCCGACCAGGGCAAGCCGGTGGCGTGGCCCCGAGAGCCCAGACTGACGAGCAGGTCTGGGAACTCAGGGGGTCGGATCCCAGCTTGACCAGGGCTGGGACAGGTAGCCTCCCCTAGCTCCCTAGTGGAGGACTTGGGCTTAGGTTAGCGGGGCTTAGATGTTGTGTCTCCCTGTTAGCCGAGTAAGGGGACGTTACCCCTTAGGTCCTGTGTATACTCGCTAACTGTATACAAGTTGTGTTAATAAATAAGTGTGCCTCCGATCCCGTCGTCAAGCCTCCTGAGTAATTACTACACATGGGTGGGTGAGTGGGTGAGTGGGTGAGTGATTGATTGAGTGGGTGAGTGAGTGGGTGAGTGAGTGAGTGATTGATTGAGTGGGTGAGTGAGTGGGTGAGTGGGTGAGTGAGTGGCTGGGTGAGTGAGTGAGTGGGTGGGTGGGTGAGTGACTGATTGAGTGGGTGAGTGAGTGGGTGAGTGAGTGGGTGAGTGAGTGGGTGAGTGAGTGGGTGAGTGGGTGGGTGAGTGGGTGGGTGAGTGGGTGAGTGAGTGGGTGGGTGAATGAGTGGGTGGGTGAGTGAGTGGGTCAGTGTGTGGGTGAGTGGGTGAGGTGAGTGATTGATTGAATGGGTGCGTGAGTGAGTTGGTGGGTGAGTGGGTGAGTGAGTGAGTGAGTGGGTGAGTGAATGAGTGGGTGGGTCAGTGAGTGAGTGGGTGGGTGAGTGAGTGGGTGGGTGTGTGGGTGAGTAGGAGAGGTGAGTGATTGATTGAGTGGGTGCGTGAGTGAGTGGGTGGGTGCGTGGGTGAGTGAGTTATTGATTGATTGAATGAGTGAGTGAGTGAGTGCGTGAGTGAGTGAGTGAGTGGGTGGGTGGGTGGGTGGGTGGGTGGGTGGGTGGGTGAGTGAGTGAGTGAGTGGGTGAGTGGGTGGGTGGGTAGGTGAGTGGGTGGGTGGATGGGTGAGTGGGTGGGTGGGTGGATGGGTGAGTGAGTGAGTGGGTGGGTGAGTGGGTGAGTGGGTGAGTGGGTGAGTGATTGAGTGGGTGAGTGAGTGGGTGAGTGAATGGGTGAGTGAGTGAGTGGGTGAGTGGGTGGGTGAGTGAGTGGGTGGGTGGGTGGGTGAGTGGGTGGGTGGGTGAGTGAGTTGGTGAGTAATTGATTGAGTGTGAGTGAGTGGGTGAGTGAGTGGGTGAGTGAATGGGTGAGTGAGTGGGTGAGTGGGTGGGTGGGTGAGTGGGTTGGTGAGTGGGTGAGTGAGTGGGTGGGTGAGTGAGTGGGTGGGTGAGTGAGTGGGTCGGTGTGTGGGTGAGTGGGTGAGGTGAGTGATTGATTGAATGGGTGCGTGAGTGAGTTGGTGGGTGAGTGAGTGAGAGAGTGAGTGAGTGGGTGAGTGAGTGAGTGGGTGGGTGGGTGAGTGAGTAAGTGAGTGAGTGGGTGGGTGAGTGAGTGGGTGGGTGTGTGGGTGAGTGGGAGAGGTGAGTGATTGATTGAGTGGGTGCGTGAGTGAGTGGGTGGGTGAGTGGGTGAGTGAGTGAGTGTTTGATTGAGTGGGTGAGTGGGTGAGTAAGTGAGTGAGTGAGTGGGTGAGTGAGTGAGTGGGTGAGTGGTTGGGTGGGTGAGTGGGTGGGTGCGTGGGTGAGTGAGTGATTGATTGATTGAATGAGTGAGTGAGTGAGTGAGTGGGTGAGTGGGTGGGTGGGTGAGTGGGTGGGTGAGTGGGTGGGTGCGTGAATGAGTGAGTGGGTGGGTGGGTGATGGAGTGAGTGGGTGAGTGGGTGGGTGGGTGGGTGAGTGGGTGGGTGAGTGGGTGGGTGGGTGGGTGAGTGAGTGAGTGGGTGGGTGAGTGAGTGAGTGGGTGGGGTGGGTGAGTGGGTGGTGGGTGGGTGAGTGGGTGGGTGAGTGGGTGAGTGGGTGAGTGATTGAGTGGGTGAGTGAGTGGGTGAGTGAATGGGTGAGTGAATGGGTGAGTGGGTGGGTGAGTGGGTGGGTGAGTGAGTGGGTGAGTGGGTGGGTGAGTGGGTGGGTGGGTGAGTGAGTGGGTGAGTGAGTGGGTGGGTGAGAGGGTGATTGAGTGGGTGGGTGAGTGAGTGGGTGAGGTGAGTGAGTGAGTGAGTGGGTGGGTGGGTGGGTGGGTGGGTGAGTGGGTGAGTGAGTGGGTGAGTGAGTGGGTGGGTGTGTGGGTGAGTGGGTGAGGTGAGTGATTGATTGAGTGGGTGCGTGAGTGAGTTGGTGGGTGAGTGGGTGAGTGAGTGAGTGGGTGAGTGAGTGGGTGGGTGAGTGAGTGGGTGGGTGAGTGAGTGGTTGGGTGTGTGGGTGAGTGGGAGAGGTGAGTGTTTGATTGAGTGGGTGCGTGAGTGGGTGAGTGGGTGAGTGGGTGAGTGAGTGAGTGATTGATTGAGTGGGTAAGTGAGTGGGTGAGTGAGTGGGTGAGTAAGTGAGTGGGTTAGTGAGTGAGGTGAGTGAGTGAGTGGGTGGGTGGGTGGGTGAGTGGGTGGGTGAGTGGGTGAGTGGGTGAGTGAGTGGGTGAGTAGGTGAGTGCGTGAGTGGGTGAGTGAGTGGGCGACTGAGTGATTGATTGAGTAATTGATTGAGTGGGGTGAGTGGGTGGGTGGGTGGGTGAGTGGAGTGTGTGAGTGGGTGAGTGATTGAGTGGGTGAGTGGGTGGGTGAGTGGGTGGGTGAGTGGGTGGGTGGGTGGGTGAGTAAGTGGGTGAGTGAGTGAGTAGGTGGGTGGGTGAGTGGGTGGGTGAGTGGGTGAGTGAGTGAGTGGGTGAGTGGGTGAGTGGGTAAGTGGGTGGGTGAGTGAGTGGGTGGGTGAGTGAGTGGGTGGGTGAGTGAGTGAGTGGGTGAGTGAGTGCGTGAGTGAGTGGGTGGGTGAGTGGGTGGGTGAGTGAGTGGGTGGGTGAGTGGGTGAGTGGGTGGGTGGGTGGGTGGGTGAATGAGTGAGTGAGTGAGTGAGTGGGTGGGTGAGTAGGTGGGTGGGTGGGTGAGTGGGTGGGTGAGTTGGTGGGTGGGTGGGTGAGTGAGTGAGTCAGAGATTGAGTGAGTGGGTGGGTGAGTGGGTGGTTGGGTGGTTGGGTGGGTGGGTGAGTGAGTGAGTGAGTGGGTGGGTGGGTGAGTGGGTGGGTGAATAGGTGAGTGAATGGGTGAGTGAGTGGTGGGTGAGTGGGTGAGTGGGTGAGTGAGTGAGTGGGTGAGTTATTGAGTGATTGAGTGGGTGGGTATGTGGGTGAGTGAGTGAGTGAGTGAGTGGGTGAGTGAGTGGGTGAGTGGGTGAGTGAGTGAGTGGGGTGAGTGGGTGGGTAGGTGGGTGAGTGAGTGGGTGGGTGGGTGAGTGGTTGAATGGGTGTGTGATTGATTGAGTGAGTGAGAGAGTGGGTGAGTGAGTGGGTGGGTGAGTGGGTGAGTGAGTGGGTGAGTGGGGTGGGTGAGTGGGTGGGTGAGTGCATGGGTGAGTGCGTGGGTGAGTGAGTGGGTGGGTGAGTGGGGTGGGTGTGGGTGAGTGATTGAGTGGGTGAGTGGGTGAGTTTGTGATTGAGTGATTGAGTGATTGATTGAGTTGGTGAGTGGGTGAGTGAGTGAGTGGTTGAGTGAGTGGGTGGGTGAGTGGGTTGGTGGGTGAGTGGGTGAGTGAGTGGGGGGTGGGTGAATGGGTGAGTCAGTGAGGTGGGTGAGTGAGTGGGTGAGTGAGTGAGTGAGTGGGTGAGTGAGTTAGTGAGTGAGTGAGTGAGTGAGGTGAGTGATTGATTGATTGAGTGATTGATTGAATTGGTGAGTGGGTGAGTGAGTGGGTGAGTGGTGGTGGGTGGGTGGGTGAGTGAGTGAGTGGGTTGGTGGGTGGGTGAGTGGGTGAGTGGGTGAGTGATTGATTGAGTGGGGTGAGTGAGTGAATGAGTGGGTGAGTGAGTGAGTGAGTGGGTGAGTGAGTGAGTGGGTGAGTGGTTGGGTGGGTGAGTGGGTGGGTGCGTGGGTGAGTGAGTGATTTGATTGATTGAATGAGTGAGTGAGTGAGTGGTGAGTGGGGTGAGTGGGTGGGTGAGTGAGTGAGTGGGGGTGGGTGGGTGGGTGGTGGGGCGTGACGTGAGTGAGTGAGTGGGTGGGTGGGTGGGGTGTGGGTGAGTGAGTGAGAGTGAGTGGGAGTGGGTGGTGGGTGGGTGAGTGGGTGGGTGGGTGGGTGGGTGCGTGGGGTGGGTGGGTGGGTGGGTGGGTGAGTGAGTGAGTGGGTGGGTGGGTGGGTGGGTGAGTGAGTGGGTGGGTGGGTGAGTGGGTGGGTGGTTGAGTGGGTGGGTGAGTGGGTGAGTGGGTGAGTGAGTGGGTGAGTGAATGGGTTGAATGAGTGGGTGAGTGGGTGTGTGAGTGGGTGGGTGGGTGAGTGAGTGGGTGAGTGATTGAGTGAGTGGGTGAGTGGGTGGGTGAGTGGGTGGGTAGGTGAGTGAGTGGGTGAGTGAGTGGGTGGGTGATTGAGTGGTGGTGGAGTGAGTGGGTGAGTGAGTGGGTGAGTGGGTGGGTGAGTGGGTGGGTGAGTGGGGTGAGTGAGTGGTGAGTGAGTGGGTGAGTGAGTGAGTAAGTGAGTGGGTGGGTGGGTGAGTGGGTGGGTGAGTGAGTGAGTGGGTGGGTGGGTGAGTGAGTGGGTGGGTGAGAAGGTGGGTGGGTGAGTAGGTGAGTGGGTGAGTGGGTGGTGGGTGGGTGTGTGGGTGGGTGGGTGGGTGAGTGAGTGGGTGGGGTGAGTGAGTGGGTGGGTGGGTGGGTGGGTGGGTGAGTGAGTGGGTGGGTGGGTGAGTGAGTGAGTGAGGTGAGTGATTGATTGAGTGGGTGCGGTGATGTGAGTGGGTGGGTGGGTGAGTGAGGGGTGAGTGAGTGAGTGATTGATTGAGTGGGTGAGTGAGTGGGTGAGTGGGTGAGTGAGTGAGTGAGTGGGTGGGTGAGTGAGTGGGTGGGTGGGTGAGTGAGTGGGTTGGTGTTGTGGGTGAGTGGGTGAGGTGAGTGATTGATTGAATGGGTGCGTGAGTGAGTTGGTGGGTGAGTGGGTGAGTGAGGTGAGTGGTGGTGAGTGAGGTAGTGAGTGAGTGGGTGGGTGAGTGAGTGAGTGGGTGGGTGAGTGAGTGGGTGGGTGGGTGGGTGAGTGAGTGGGTGGGTGCATGGGTAGGTGAGTGGGTGAGTGGGTGAGTGATTGATTGAGTGGGGTGAGTGAGTGGGTGAGTGATGTGAGTGATTGATTGAGTGGGTGAGTGAGTGGGTGAGTGGGTGAGTGAGTGGGTGGGTGAGTGAGTGAGTGGGTGGGTGGGTGAGTGATTGATTGAGTGGGTGAGTGAGTGGGTGAGTGAGGTGGGTGAGTGAGTGGGTGAGTGAGTGGGTGGGTGGGTGGGTGAGTGAGTGAGTGGGTGAGTGGGTGGGTGGGTGGGTGAGTGGGGTGGGTGGGTGGGTGGGTGCGTGGGTGGGTGGGTGGGTGGGTGGGTGGGTGAGTGAGTGAGTGGGTGGGTGGGTGGGTGGGTGGGTGAGGGAGGGGGTGGGTGGGTGAGTGGGTGGGTGGTTGAGTGGGGGTGGGGTGAGTGGGTGAGTGGGTGGAGTGAGTGGGTGTGAGTTGAGTGGGGAAGTTGGGTGAGGGGTGGAGTGAGTGGGTGGGGTGGGTGGTGGTGGGGAGGGTGGGTGTGGGGAGTGGGTGGGTGATGGAGTGGGTGGGTGAGGTGGGTGGGGGGAGTGGGTGAGGTGGGTGGGTGAGTGGGGTGTGGAGGTGGGAGGTGGGTGGGGGTGGGTGAGTGGGAGGGGGGGAGTGTGGAGAGGGTGGGTGGGGGGGGTGGGTGGGTGGGGATAGAGGGGGGGTGGGTGAGGGGAGTGGGTGTGGGGGTGGGAGGTGGGTGGTGTGGTGGGTGGTGGGAGGGTGGGGGGGGGGTGGGTGGGTGGGTGGGGGGGGGGTGGGGTGGGTGAGTGGGTGGGTGGGTGGGGGGGGGGTGTGTGAGTTGGGTGGGTGGGGGTGAGTG
>NW_027614663.1:0-23641 GCF_965212315.1 Lampetra planeri | reverse complement strand
TTCAAAGACATTGTCTCAGACGAAGCCGAAGCTTTGGCCGTGCCAAGTGTAGATCTTAAAGCAATGCATGTATAATTAATGCTATTGATCCACTTATGATCCTTCCCCTGCATCGCTTCAAGCCTATAGGAGATCAAGGGGACTAATTGTGATCAGTGTCAGAGATTAATAGAGGTGCGAACCCTTGAGCTTCCAGCAAGAATATGAAAGCAGCTGTGCAGAGGGTCTCTCCGTCTCCAATGGGCAGGACTTCCTACACTGGCCTGTTCGGCCTCCTCCGTTGTTGCAGAGCTCATTATCGTCCGCTCTGTAGGGCTGGAGACCGCAGAATTACTGTCCATCTGTGAGGGCTGGACTGGATATCGACCTCCTCTGCACGAGGCTCTAATGTTCAGCAGAATGCCGCATGAATAGTCATTTTTCCCTTCTTGCTCACAAAGTAGTTGCGGCTCAGTGATAAGTGGGCGGGTGCAGGAATTCAAGCCTCATTAGAATAAACATGTTTCAGTTTGTGGCAGTTGTTCACTGGCTTTCAACCAACAGCCATGTTCCTCAGACGTAAATGTCCTTCTGCTATGTGGCTGGACATGCTTAGTATTTTTACGGTGACAACTGGCACGCGAGAAACGATTCACGCATCTGTTGGGAAGTGCTCTATTGAACATGTCAATAAATGACAAATTCATGGAGGGGGGTAGTCTTTTTTCACCATGGTGATCAATAGCTGCTGAAATAAGACCAAAGTGACAATGTTCATTTAATTCTAAACTGCTGTTTCCACGCCCTCATGGTGCCCAAAGCACTGTACAATGACATGTGGCCAGACAGAGCCAAGATTCAAACCGCTGACCATCCGGTCACTGTACAACTTGCTCAACCAACTGAGCCACAGTCATTTTAAATCCAATTCAGAGGTTTTGACACACTTGTTGACATTTTTTTCACGCAAATTTGGACCAAATGCGTTTAATTTAAGCAACAATTCTTGTGAAAACACTTGTCTGGATCCTTCTAGATGTGGAAACGAGAGAACTCGTACTACTTTGTAGTTGGTTTGCATTACAACCAATCAGAACAACATACAATGTGGCATTATCAGGGAAACAAGTTAACAGCAGAGTATGGTTTGGAGATGCGTGGAAGAGTTTGATGGAGAGACGGCGGTGGAATGGAAAATGTTCAACTCATTTACTGTGGATGCCAAACCACCGCTCTTCATCAGCTGCCATCTTTGTTGTGTCCATAGCCCCTGTCGTCATCCTGTCGAGACTCTCATGTCTCAGCTTGTGTTCTGACAGACATGCAGAGCAAATCCACATTTGCAGAAAAAGAAAAGCTGTGAGAAACGTGTTATATACACAAAAGCGGCAGAACAAAAGTGATGAGTACTCAGTAAACTCACCATCAATCAGAAGTCTTTAAAAAGTGTGTATTATGGTGTAGAAAAGGTTTCGTGGCACTGATCTTCTCACCCCTCAACACCTCATACAGAAGACCATGATTACTTTTTGTGGAAAAAAAAATGAAACGGTGCATTGCAATCAATCGAGTCCTCAATGAAAGTCCGCTTTCTGACTGACACGGCCGAACCCTCGTGTGAATGCCAGCCATGATCGTGATGCAGTATTGGTGCATTTCACTTTGATGCTTCCAACTTCCGAGCAAGACATTGGGATCCTGCGTGTTCTGCCAGACGGGTTCACTTGACCTTCTATTGATTTCTCTCCATGGCTTCCTGCAGTGACATTCACATTCCATACCAAGTTATCTACGAATCAATGGGGCCAAAAGATTGATGGGACGATAGAAATTTAAAAATTTAAGCATGTTACATGACCTTCTCTGAGAAGGTCGATCCTTTAGTCTCAAAGATCTGTTGTGAGTGTCCCTAAGATTGTAAATTGTAACCATACTACTCGTATTGATTTTGCACGGGTTAGTTGTTGTTCAGCGAAAAGGTGAAACAGATAAAACCACGGAGAGTGAAGGAGGAATGTCAATCTCCATTGACGGACTGGATGAAGATGGAAGTGAAATCGATTGAAATAAATTTAATAATCATCTGCAAAAAGAAACACGATCTTCTATCTGATATTTGCACATTTCGAGTCCTTAGAGAGAATTGACAAGTCTCCAGCAGAACATGTCATTTCAAGTGCTGCGTTAGCCTGGCAAACATACCTGAGGAGGTTGAGGTTGTGGTGTATTCAGACAAAATGACTGGGATTTTGTTGTTTCATTATTCCAACAGCAACAGCAGTGACATCAGTGTGTTTAACTGAATCGTCAGATTTCCGTTCTAAATAGGAAATGTGTGTTTTCTGTCGTAGCCCGACAGCAGCAACCAATATGTGATGAATTATTTGTGTATATGATCTTATTCATCCTCTTGTAACCTTTCAAGTAATTCAGTCTATTTCTTTTCCATTTGCGAATGAATGATATGCAAGCTGTAACCTCGCGTTGACTCCCATTTCCTCTCTTCGGAGTCTAATCTTGTCCCATCAGCGCCTCCAGCTGTGCCCTTTACCCCCTGAGAGGTTTGTGTGGTTGATAAAGGAGCTACTGGTGTTATTAGGAGGCGAGCCCGCCTGCAGAATCATTGACACAAAATCATTGCTCCCAGGTCTTTAGCTCTGGTTTGTAAATGGACCAAAGTGTCTCCGATGATGCATGGGTCCCCATGCCAGCCCGTCGTAGCTGGTAATGATGTTACTGTGTTGGCAAGCACATGGGCTCGGCCGGCGTTAAATGGCTGGATCCAGGGTGACATGCACTGACCAATGGAGGCCACACTGTCTGGCCCTCCATTTAATGAAGCTGTGAAGCTATCACAGCCCAATTCTGGAGCAGATAAGGTTCGGTGTTATGTGTGCTGCATCCACCTGGCTTCTGCAGAATGTACAGTGGTAGACGCTCTTTTTGTATAATGTAACCTGGAAGGGAATAAAGGGAAGCAATCACTGGTTTTCCATTCAGTTTCAAGCATTGTTTTTTTACAGCTGCTCTTGGTGTGAAAATGGACAGCTGCATGATTTTATTAGGTCCTAAAACACGCTGCATGGACAGCTCTGAAGCCGCAGTGCAAATAAACATTTTAGCACTGTCTTACTGCGCTCATGGGGTGCCGGGGGAACATCTGATCTTTAACGACTGAGCCTCCATGATTTGGCACCCCCGGTCAACGATATCGTGCATGATGTGTTCGACACGCTGACGCATTTGTAACAGACATATGACGCTGTTATATGTTACAATATTGTTCTCTGTATTTCAGCCCAGTCATTCAAGGAGTTCTCCGAGCTGTTGACTACCGTCGAGGAAGAGAGAAGACGCTTGGTAAGAATGCAAACTCAAGAAAAGAAATATTTCGGCAAAGTTGCGCTGTAATGCTGATAATTGAGAGGAAATGGAGGGTGTGTCGTTGCAGCTTGCTTTTTGTTTTACTATTGAAATGAAAAAGAAAATGAACAACAGAAAGAAAACTTGGATCTCACAGGACATGATTTGTGTAACAAGGTTGCTAATGATTTTTTTTTAATAACTATTTGACCATTAGTGACAAAGTCATGTTATGATGATCAATGAATCAAACGAATGGAGGACGATAATATTGGGTGGGTTGTCAAAGGTCTGAGCTCTCAGAGGGTTTTTTCTAGTTACTAAACTGAAACTGAAGCTCTGCCTTTTGATTTCAACGGTTTTTGCTCGACGGTTTAGAGAGAAACATGTCTACTAACCAGACATGTCCCTCCGAGGCTCCTCGCCCAGGGAACGGGATGATATCTGACCTCTGGAGCGTTTTGTACTGTAGCCTGGACCAGCCACTCTTTCCAGTCGCAGTGATGTCGTTGCATTTAGCATTTCCTGGTGTTTTGAAGGGCGTGCTGGTGATGTGTCGCCCCCCCTCAGTGTGAATGTGAAGTGTCAGACTGGCACTGAGTTCACTTTCCAAAGAAATGCCTTGAGAGAAGCGGAAACTCACCAATTTCTCTGATGGATTTTTATAACTTAGATCATTTTCAAATCCAAGGAGCTTTTCTTCTCAAAGCACACAAAGTGGCAGCTATGGCTTCTTCCAAAGGTCATGAAACAAGCCTCCAACTGTGGTGAATGTCTGCAGACAAACCAGGGATGACGTAAAGGGCAAGGGCACGGGGGTCAGATGTCCTCAGTGTGACCGTGCTGCTGAATCTCCCTTATTTCTCAACTATAAAAGAAAGTAAAAATAACTGTCTCTGTGGATAACCGGCTTGATGGATTTGTGTTTGCATGCAGGTACAGACATCTCGCTTTTAGAGATGAAACCTGAATGTGTCCTGTGTTGCGTGGCGTTTTCTCCAGGGTGAAGTGAACTTTAATAGAGATGTTGCATGTGACTTTTTCTCCGTGGAGTAATCCATCAGTCCATTCAGCTTTGGAAAGACATTAGTGCAACTCCATCAAAATATAATGAGTTTGGTTTGTGATTTATCCTGAAATTCATATTACAAGTGTTTGACGGTCGCAGTGGGAGCGACTGTCAGGGAGAAACAAGTACAGAATACACAGAAGTACACAGTCGTTGTACTGACAACACATAAAAGCCCCCTGTGTGTTTATTTATTTACATATATTTATTCATTTTAGTCTAATTCTTCAATATTTTCTCCAGGATAAAAACTTGTTTTTCACTTTGACAGTCAAACTTTGTGAGCTTTTTTTAGTATGATTGGATTTGTGGGGGGGGAAAAAAATAGATTTTAATGGCACTGCAATCTGGGAATATCATCAGTTCAGGTATGTATCCCATTTAACATGTCAGATATGCAAATGAGATCAGTTGCAGGAGTGGGAGGTTTCAGTCTTTAGGGAATACGTGATAATTTAATTTCATGTCATCTAATACTTACAAGCTGATTTGTTCTCAATACGCTGAAAAAAATAAGATATTGATGAAGTACAGCCGTATCCGATACAGTATTTGATTAACGATGGTGAATGTGAGCACTCAGGTGCATCTTGTTTTTCACCCTCCGTAGATCCTGGGGTGCGCAGCCCGAACAACGTGACATATGGACATCAGTGCTCTGAGTATTTTGGGTTTTGCAGAGGTTTTATTAACACGGTATTCAAAGGAAAAGGGTTTATACCAGTGCTGCACACATACAGTATATTTCCTGTGTATCATGTCTCGTATGTTCAAATCATTTGGGGACGTGCTGGCAGTAAGTGACAAGCTGGGTGGTAAACTGGGTGTGACAGAGCTGGTTGGGGCACTCACTGTCCCTGGTGCCTCAAATTAGACTCAAGAATATGGTTGTTATCCTGTCCTCCTGAGCCAGCGGTGGTCATTTGATGGCTGTCGAGAACGATCAGCTCAGATGCAAGTGCCTTCATTTACATGGCGGGCAAATCGGTGCATGATTCCTGATATGTATATAGGAGAGAGGGACCACGTCCTGTATGCACATCACCTGGCGCGGTAGCTGGACGCGTGTGAGGTCACACGTGAACTCATCAGGCTTCAAGCTGTGTCCGAAGCAGAGTGCTTGAAGTATGATGGTTGGGAGAAACGTCTGTTTGGAAAACAGGCAGACCAGACAGTGAATGGTGCCTCATCCAATCAGCTTCTGAGTACTTTTTTAAGACACATTAACTGGCCTCTGACCCTTCCCTTATGATACATCGTGTTTACACTGATCCTGCACATTTTAAACTTCGGAAAGACTGAAACATTTAAAAATACAACCAAAAGTGCTAAAAACATCCAACAAATAGAAATAATTTAAAAAAACAATCAAATGCAATAAATATCCACTAGAACAATTCCATAAATGAGAGAAAGCAGGTAACTAGAAAATAAAAAAACAAAATACAATGAAATACAGTAGAGTACAATTTAATAAAATTATAAATAAAAAAGTTGAATTAAAATGATTTTAGAATCACATTTCATTGAGCTGTTTTATTTACGTGTCTGTGCACATGTCAAAAATGTGCGTTTTGATTATTGTTCAATAAAATAAATGTTTTGTTTATTGGTCTTGCATGTAATAACTTTTTCAGATCAAACAAAACGCTCAGTTACAAGTCTTCCTGGGACTGAAAGCGTCCTCAGTGCTTCCGAAAGGATGTGTAGGAGCTGACTGAGTCATGAATGTTTTTGCTCATCTGTTATGACAATGGTGACGTATTCAAACTACATGAATGTTATTCAGGCTGTCACTGAAAAAGATGGTTGAGCCTTCTTTGAATCAATCAGGGGTGAAAGAAGAAAGAAACAGAGAACAAACGGAATCTCATTCATGCAGGTGTTTATGTTAAAAAAAGAACAATTTATTTTCAAAGGATGCAAATACACAAAAACAAATCAAGATGACGAGCGGTGGTACGGCAGACCTGGATAACAGAAATTAAAAGGCGCCATAGCTCAGACGGAGGACCGCGGTATGACAACAGCAAAATGCCTGATCGCAGAGTAATGGCAATACATGTAATAAATCAGAGCAGCTGTGACTCGTCACAGGCTGGAGGATGGAGTATTTCATCTGGCTCTGATGGATTTAATAAGGAAGAAACTATTCATAGCGCACAACCCCCTACACACACACACCCCTTTCTCTACTTGTTTGAAAAGCTTCCTCTTTGCATCATCTGTTTCTCCTCACCTGGCAGTCGTCAGTCCCACCACATCATGAAATATGCAGGAAAGATGTCTCAGATCTCGGCTCTTTGAGCTCTTCATGATTGTAATGTTGGCGATGGCTGAGACTTAAGCTTATATTCCCCAGTTTCATGTCTCTTGGGATAGAAGTGGCAGCGATGTAACTAATGTTGTATGCAAGTGTAGCATTTTTAAATCCCCAGGACGTATGTGTGTGTGTGTGTGTGTGATCTGTATATAATTGTGCGTATATTTCTCCCCTAAAATCCTGTTTACTGTGAAGTGAAAGCAGCAGATATTAAGAGCTCCTTTAGATGAACTGTAAACTGCTAATGACTCACCTCACTCTGGAGCTGGAGAACTGTGTGTGATACGGTTGTGTTGGTGCTGCCTCCATCAAACACACTGAGTCACACGCAGCTCCACAGCACGTGACTCATGTGTTTGTTGTATGATTTTCACTTCTCTCATTTCAAATTCAGTTCTTCAAATTCAATTTTCTGTATCACACATGCAAATCCTGTTGCTAGGGAAAAAAAAATAGGCGAATGTAGATTCACATTCAATATAATTCAATTTCAGTTCCGAGTAGCAAACAGTTCTTCAGATAGACCTCCGCCATCGTGCTTCTGTTTGTAGGATTAGGCAAAAAACTACCAGGCTGACTGGCACCGAACTAACCTAGCAATATGTATTAATGTCTGTGCTCTCAGAGTGCCTGTTTGTCCACAGAATGATAGAAAAACTACTCTTAAGATCGACACCTTAATGACAGAGAAACTACAGATACGAGGACAAAGTCAAGAAGCTAATATGAAGAAGAGCAAATTAATTTATATTGGATCCACCGAGCGATGTGTCAGATGTTGTCAGATGTCAGATTCACTTCTTTACTGTCTGTTAAAAGAAACATCAACTGGCTTTATGTCTCACAGTTAAACCTCTTTTATGTCCAGACTTGTGCAGTATTTCACACTGAACCCCAGCTATATCGAATCAGACACGAATCACCAAGCATCTTCTGAGAGGAAAAAAATTGTGCTAAAAGAAGGAATTATTGTGAAAGAAGATTTGAGACACTGCTTTACACATAATCCAGAGGTGAGTGTTTTCCAGAATGGCTGCCAGATGTACTTTGGTTCTGTTTGAGAGGTTGTTTAAAGCTAAACAGCTCACGCCGTTAGCCAGACAGGTAATGATTAATAGAAACACACTGTGCAGCCTTTTAGCAGCAGTTTCTGAAATGTAAGCCACATATTTTCCTCCGCCGCCCCCCAACCCCCTGCCACCTTTTCTCCCATTTCACATCTGGACTGAATTTGTTAACTAAAAATAGTGACGGACTGATAAGAGTAAAGCCGGCGGCGCAGATGTAGAGGAAACCCGAGTGTCGTCTGTTCAGCTGAGCCGATTCTCATCGCAGTCGTCCACATTCTTCAGGCTTCAACAAGCGTGACGCTTTTTATTGTCTGTTGACTTGTGGGAGGGCGAACCTGAAAATCCTTATGTCTGTTTACTTTGTGATCGCTTTTACCCACTTCTGTGTGTGTTACTCCCAGGAAAGTAACATTTCCGTTGCTGGGAAGAAGAATGTTTTTTGCAGAAATAAAAGAAGAAAAAAAGAGTGGTTGAGGAGGTTGTGCAGTGTGATGGTGGATGGAGGGCTGCTGCACATGGAGGACATTTGAAAGTGGAGGGGCTTAGTGTTGCCTTGATGTTGAGGCTTTTTGGAGTGCAGATCATGTTCCCATGAGGAGGAGCCTTTTATGGCGACGGTGGAAAGAAGAATGACTTCCTGCTTCAGCTGGACTTCAAAAACTGCTATTACATTAAATCTCAGATAAAACTGTTTCATGAATTCATATGTATTTTCTATTGTAGTTCCTATTAGAGTCATTTTTATTACATTGGGATGTATTGTCTAAATACCTGACTAATGGGCATTTGTTGACACCAGATGACACCAGATTGATATAGTATTGTATTTTAGTAGTATGTTGTGTTGTTTATACAAATTACACTTGGATGTCATTCATGGAAATACTGCATTTGTAAAAGATTGACACCAGTGTAACCAGTGAGAAAACACTAAACGCGTTGTTCACTCTAAATAATATTCAGAAATTATTCATGTTCTCATATATTGGTATATATACATGCTTGATATATAACAAAAGTCATATATTTATCAAACATGAAGGAAATGAAAGATAGCATCAGTTTTTTTCCCAGTGGTTATTTATTTTACTGATTCATTCATTTATTTTTTATTGGATAAAGATTCACTGAAGGAAACCTTCACAGAGTTCTTGGCAACTTATAAAAGTCTTTGCAAATGAGCTCAAACACAGTTTGTCACAGCACCTTGGTCATGTATAACAGATGGAGCCATGTTCTGTTCAATGCCGCTCTTAATAATTCAGATGTGAATAACGTTCACTTTTTGAAGTACTTTCAACAAGCGGGGACTTGAGACGGGACCTCTGTTCTTGAAAGTGATATCGTAGACAGTTCTGCAGTTTGCAGCATCCTGTGGCTTCATAATTTTCTTCTGAGTAACAAGTACAAGATGTGTGTAGTAATTCAGTTTTGGCCATGAAATGAACAAGGACCCTCGTGCTCCCTTGAGTACTCATTGTTACATTTATTTGCCCGCTCCTCTTCAGGTGTACGTTTTCTGCACATATACAATTACACATAATTTGTCTTTGACACAGAAGTGGAGTTGCCGTCCACTGCTGTTAGAAAACACTGTTCTACAGTAGTTGCCAATACTTTGTGTGCCGGTCTGTGAACGGAGGAATGTCCCGCTGACCCTGAAACAACAGTGTGAAATAAAGGCAACCATTGTTCTTAGCAACACCCACGCATGGTTTGTGAAAGTTGGTAAAAGTATTTGGAACGGACAGTATGAAACCTGACTGCTGTCCACACCACAAACAGCTCCAGCCTCTGTGAAGCCGAGCCAAGATGTCGCCACATGAATACCACTGCTCACCTCAGTCATGTTTTTGTAAACCACAAATGGCAGTTTTGTTCCCGGCCTATCCTCATCTTAGCTCCGATTTAATCTGTAATTGTAAGTATGTTTGACACTTGCCTCAAGTCGGCACTCGTCACGACCAAGAAACTTGTGGTTATAGAAGATCACCACCATGACCAATCAGCTGTCTTCCTGTGTCCTGTTTGTTGGTCCTGTTCACCACAAACTGTGTGATCGGGGGAAAAAAACAAACTCAGCAGCACTCCTTTCACCGTGCTATATGTTTCCAATATATTAGCTTGACGTTTCACGAGCACTGGATGCATTAATGGATGAAATATGGTACGTGACCGTCCGTGTCCTCACGGCAGCTGTTGTCATGTTGACATGTTTTCCACACACATAGTTGGATTGATGGACAGATGGACAGACAGACAGATAGATAGATATATAGATAGATTGACAGATGATAGATAGATAGATTTGTTGTGTTTCAAGCTTGTCTGATCAAACGTGTTCTTGTCAGTGCACATAACTGTATGCAACTGTAACATTTATTCCATGAAAGGCACAGTCTGATTCGTTCACTTAAAAAAAAGATTGAGATGCTAAAATACACCATCAAACACATCACCAGCCTTCAACTCACAACTTTCTGATATTGAAATGTTGAGTGAAGTCCATTGTCCCTTTTTAAAAATACAAATTTAAGTAATAATAATTTCAGTAATAAAGTGTCTGCTGCTGCAACAGGTTGAGAAAGCACTTACAGTTGGCATGGTGAGAATCTGCTGTAGCAGACCCACATCACACCAATGTGCTGAAGTAGTTAATTGATCCAAAAAGTTGTCTTCAATTTTATTTTTATTTGTCATACAAATGTTTGCGCTTGTGTAAAATCAGCATCATATTTTCCCACAATTTGTCTTCTTTTGAAGACAGTAGTACGACTTGTTGTAATACTTAGGCAACAACTTACAGCACTGCAAACTCTCAACAAGGATTACAATACACAGAACACATCACAGGCAAGCAAACTCTTAAAACCAACAACAGAACATCCTCATGGGACCTTCAAAACCAGCTGCTGTCTCCATTTCTGTGTCTCTGCTTCCTCTAGTCTACAGCTTACTCTGACGTGAAGTGTGTGTCTCATCTACTGTTGTGAGACTGCAGAGGGGTTGTTTTCATTTCATATCTCATAAAAGTTAGGGGAGGATGACTTTTCAACTCGCTGCAAGTGCCAGACAGAGATTTAGCTGTGCAATGAGATTGTTACCCCCTGCCCACACACACACACACACACACACACACCTCCCGGCTGAAAACAATCTGCAGACTGAAGTGAGCATTGCTCCTTCTTTTAATAAAGGTCATATCACACCGTCAGCATTAAATAGGAGGTTTTATTTTGCCATGGTGATGAGGGCAATAATTTTTATTAGGCATTTAACCACTTTAATTAGGTTGTGGGGGTATTGCTTACACCTACTTGAATGAGTTTAGTCAATTTCTTTTTTGTTGCCGCTGCTGTCATTGTGCTCACTGGTGCGAGCGATTTTCTTTGATGCCGCCGGCTATCTTTAGTTGTGGCAAGGTGCAAGTTGTTTTGGGTGAAGGAAACGCACTGGTGTTTCCCTTTTTTTACTTTTCTTCATTCCTCTGCTGCTTGTTGTGTAATGCATTGAGGTACTTGTGCATCAGATCAGCAGCACAAGTCAATCATTCACACACAACTGCTCAACTCGTGCAACAGCAAATGTTACCACCGCCAAGGCCACGTTCATCATGCACGGCCCAGTCAATATATTAATTATGTATTACCTAAAGACCTTTTCATGTTCTCAAGGTGGGAAGACAACCTTTGTGAGATTAATCATCATTAATGTTCAACACTTGGGCAGGATGACCTGACAGGAATGTTTTT
This sequence comes from Lampetra planeri, assembly GCF_965212315.1. Lineage (NCBI taxonomy): Eukaryota > Metazoa > Chordata > Hyperoartia > Petromyzontiformes > Petromyzontidae > Lampetra > Lampetra planeri. The sequence continues at coordinate 12,085 of NW_027614663.1, read as the reverse complement.
TACTAATAAATTAACCAATGAAACATTCATTTTCCTCCTGAATCAATCGTTAAACTTCTGACTCATCAGTCAAGGAATTCATGAATTCATCAGTGAATTCAGTGAATTCCCCAACTCAACCTGAGCAAGCTGTTTTTGTAGCCGATCAGTGTTACCATGGTTACACATAGATATAACTCTAAACTAAACTAAACTACAAACTACTATTACTATTACTATTACTATTACTATTACTATTATAAAAATATTATTTATTACCTCCACCAAGGAGGTTATGTTTCATCTTTTATCTGTCTGTGTGTGTCTGTTTGTTTATTTGTTTGTTGGTCTGTTAGCAAATTAACTCAAAAAGCTATGATTGGATTTTAATGAAATGTTCAGAAGCTGCTGATAATGGACCAGGACCAGATGATTAGTGTTCTGGGAACCATCTGGATCCAGGAATCTGTTGGTTCTTACTCTTTGTAGATGGGGACATTTAAACCATCTGTGTCTAGAACTCCACAATAGCAGGGTTAGTGATTTGTGTAACAAGGTTGCTTGTTGCTTGCTTGTGTAACAGTGATTTCTACTATTTAAGTATTTGACTATTAGTGACAGTCATGTTTTGATGATCAATGAATTTATTAGAGGAGATCGAACGAATGGAGGATGATAATATTGGGTGAAAATCACACATGGGTGGAAATGAGCCGCTTGGTGGAGGTCTGAGCTCTCTCTTGGAGTTAATATATATTTTACATCCACATATTTGACATTGGTTAAACACTCTTGACTTAATGCGATTAATTAGGCCTCCTGATATCGCCGAAATGTCAGAGTTTCTTGGGTCTGTGCAGAGAAAATAATGTAGAACAATAATGATACAAAACTAAATGAACTAATAATAGAGTTACAATCTAAGTGGGAGTTTGAAAAAATAATAAAGAGATAGAAATGGAATATAAACGACATAACATATTGTCAGTGTATTTCTCGGAAATGCAAGAAAAAAAATAATCAAATGATATAAACCTAATACCACAGTTGATGTGAAAGAAAAGCTTCATTTTTTTCTTCAGCACGCCTCACAGAGGGGGTGTACCAACTCCAACTGTAAACGCTGAGCTGCCACAAATGCATGTTGTCTCCTCTGGTCAGTTTACTCAGACAAGTAGTGAAGAACAGACAGGAGACAGCGTTTCTACCTAAAGTCAACGTGGATGGTAAACTGGGGTTGGGGCGCAGATACATGTGACTTTGATTTCGAATTTATTTCAGTGCAAACATTCTGTCAATATAAGAAAACGGTTGTATGTAGATGGTTATGAAACACCACAGAACAAGTTGTAGAACAATTCTCATGATTAGCATTTTACCTAGTACCAGTGAGCAAATATTTATTTTCTACCTACAAACGTGTCAGCGAACTTCCCGTTAGTGTTTAATTCACATCATTCATTCATCTTCTCCCACTTGCTCCGTTTACGGGCTGCGGTTGTTCTGGAGTCGATCCCAGTTGTCAATGGATGAACGTCAGGGTGCAACCTGGACGAGTCACCAGCTCATCAGGACCACATGAAGGATCGACAACCATTCACTCTCACATTCACATCTACGGGGCAATTGAGAGCAGCCAATTAACCATAACATCCTTTTGGAGGTGGGAGGAAGCCGGAGTACCTGGAGAGTCATATGCAGACACTGATTCATATCATTTTAACCTCCTGAGGCCTGAGCTTTAGTTCGGTGCGCATTTTTATTCCTCCTTGCTGTTTGTATGACAAAAAAATGAAATAAAAAAGAAATAAAATGATAATTAAAAAAATAATAATAATTACAAATTAAACTTTGTACTCTTTGCAAAAAAAAGTCATGGTGCTGACATATAATGTCCACGTATGTAGGGCCTTATTATAATATAATTATAATTATAATATTCTTTACAGTTGAACAGAAAGAGAACAGTGTTTGGTTTTTAGCATATGTTAAAAATTTTGCATACTCAGAACAACCCCCCCAACAATATGATGTGACAGGATTTTCTGTGGGTTATGCTCATAAAGGTGAATGTTTTGTGTTGGAAAACCTGCAGAAGAAGGTGAACTGTGTTCCTGTGAAGATTTTCACTTGTAAATAAATTCCGTAGAAGTATTTGACAGCTGCTGACAAAGACCAAGTTCAGGCTGCTCCTTTGCTCGTTCAGACCTGTCTGCGGAAATTAGACTCGAAGCTACGTTTAAAAACTGCTCGATATTTAAACTGGGAGAAACGGGAGAAAGTGAACTAGAGCACATTGACATTCTGTCCTCTCCCCATCCGGTAATGAAATTGCTAAGCGCCACACTGCATCCTTTCGAGCATCACACTGTGCTCCCTCGTATGAATTTAATCCTGTTGAAAGAGGCTGTTTCTGAGGGCGTTCGGCACAATGCCAGTGTGAAAGTAATCTGTTGAGTCTTAAATAAGTTGGCCGCTGCAAAGCAGAAATATCTGACTCAGCTGATAGGAAATTAATCATTAAAATTGATTGGAACATCATTTATCTTCCAAACCGGTTGTCTGTGTGTTTGGATTTGATGTGTGATATCTGCAATGAAAATGAAAATGGACCAAAATTGTTTTAATTTTTTTTTATTTTTGGGAGTGAAACTGGGTTACAGCTAGCAGCTGTGAAATGCCTGCAACGTAACCTGAAGGCAGAAAAAAGCTTGTCGACTCCTTTTGGCTGTAGCCACAGATTCCAAAGAACTGTCACACTGTGACGTCTGTTCATAGACGTGTAATCAAACCTCCCCAGTCTGTGCTTTCACACAGGAATCTGTTGTTTCCTATTTACGGCCAGAGATAGCTTTCTTCTGAAGCTAAAATCAGTACCAAACTCGTTTCATGTTCTTATCAATGAGCTCTTTCATTTAGAATTTGCACCATATGTTCTGTTAAACCATTATTTTATGCTTCACTATTATATTTTATGCAGAATTTTAGTCCATCTGTATGCTTTTCAAAATGTTTTATTTATTTATCTGCTCTGTAGAAAACCCAGAAGGCCTTGAATATTTGCTCTTTCTCTCGTTCAGCTCGCAATATTTGATCCTAATCTGAGTCACCGCTGTGTATTTAAACATCCTGACGCCTTTTCCCTAAATTGAAAAAGCTAATGATATAACAAATCTACATTTAAAGCTCAATTAGACTGAAAGCACGGGGGATAGAGGGAGGAAATGAAATTATCTCTGTGGCAGATTATTCTTGGTGTCGATAGATAAGAAGAAGACTGGAGGATTATAACAGCTTGATTTGATGACCGTCGAATGTCCTCCACGCTCCTAATGGAGTGTCACTTGTAACTAAATTGCCCTTCTGTTTATCTTACAGAAGTACTCTGCTTTAGAACCCATCTAGTGATAGACCATATTTCAGGTTTTATGTGTTGCTTTGTATATATTTACTTTGATAATTCGCACAGGAAGTAAGTACATGTGCTGCGTCTTTGATATGGACATTTATTATTTTGTCTAATTATTTTTATGTGGACATTGTATTATTTTCATGTCATTTCATCTATTTAATGTCCTCTAATGGAGTGGCAATGTAAACTTCACATCTATGTGAAACTGTGGTCGGGGAGCTGACATGTCTGAATAGTCATCATAGATGTATGATGTAGCACAGCCAGTAGTTTATCATACACTCACACACACACGCACACACAGAATAACACCTTAAATCAACCTGAGAGACACGTCATTTCTGACAGTGGCTCCTATGGTTCGACCCTGCCAGCCCGATGTCATCTGATCTCAGCAGATAAAAGCCCATCCACGGGGAAATTCCACGGCACCTTAATGGCACCCTTTTCCGAAATACTCACCCACAAGGACAAAGCATGAGATGTAATTGCCCCAATATATCTCACCCTATCTCTTTCTGTCTGGTGTGAGGTGGCAGAAGCTGCAGGTGAGACCTTTTTTTTTTACTGCGGTCATGATGCAGGAGAGGTCACCGATACATGGAGACGTGACCCAGATGAAAAAAAATAAAGGAGATGCATTGCAGGCTGCAGTGGTAAAAAAAAACTCCCTCCCTCATCTGCTGTCATATTTCAATGAGGTTTGACAATGCCAGGGGCTGGTTCGCTCGAATGAGCTCCATTTTCTTCTGTCCATCAGGGCCATTGTTGAATTGGCTCTTATCGCTCATCGCTTTGGGTAGCACAGTGTTCCACTGTACATTAGACATAATAATGAATATTATCCATGATTGCGCTCCTCTACTCAGTGTATTTGCCTTTAGTCGGGTACTTCTCAGCACTGAAATGTCCTTTATGCCAAACCACTTGTGGCACATTCGTAAAGCAAGTGGACGTGGAAGTGAACGACGGCTAAATCACAGTTTGTGTGATATAAGCCTTTCTAGTCGTCACTTGTTTCGTGCGATTCCCGTAGCTGTTCTGACGTCTTTGTTCTTCATTTCAGATTCAGAATGCAGATGATGTTTTGATCAGCCCGTTGGAAAAATTCAGGAAGGAGCAGATCGGTGCTGCGAAGGTAAGGGGACCCACCCCGACAGCAGGTAAATCAAGATGTGACGTTGCTAACAGACGTGTCTCTTTGCTGCTTATTAATCAAAAATGCAGCCATTTTATCTTCATCAGACTGATAGCAGCAGTGACACGTCAGCTTGAACGTGTGGTATGAAAGATTTCAATCAGGAGAGGCAGGTGAATGAATGACATTGGGTATGAAATGAAATGGGTATGAAAGCTGAGCGTTAGCAGTGAGCTAAAGGCTAATGAAGGTGTGTCCGAGCGGATTAAGCGCCGATTTGACGAGTGTCCATTAATAGAGTGGGAGAAGTCACGAACACGCAAGAACCCGGTCTACCTGACTCAACTTTTGAGCTTCATTCAAACTTATGAGCTGAAAATATTTTACGTTATAATGAATGAAATGAAAGTTCACAAAAGATAAACCCCTTTCACATAATTATGTATTTAGTCTTGTCACTCATTAATAACTAATAATTTAACTGCTCATCTTTTTTTAGTTGCACACCAGATAATCGATTGTCCATTTTTGTGAGTAATTTTAAAGAAAGGCATCTTTTCTGAAGCATTTCAATCCATAAAAGACAGTGATAAAGACTTTCACCCAGCACCGTCATGCCGTCGTGTTGTAGATGTTAAGGGCTGTTCCACGGGCGGAAGAAGACCCAGGTGCAGAATCGTTGGCAAACAAGGTTTATTACATAAAGCAGAAACAAAGTCATCTTTCAGGAAAAAGCAGCAAAAAGAGCACAGAACTAAAAAATCACCACAAGGGGAAGAAACACTGTAAGAACAGAAAGTGGCCAGGACACAAAAAAAAATCACTGGCAAAGTAGGTACTCAGTGGAAAAACAAATAGAATGTCAGCATTCAGCTGGAGAGTCTGCACAGGGAGACAAGGTTGGCTCTGGGGCGACAATCGTCTGGCGAGGAGGACGTGTTCAGACACAGCTTAAATAGCCTGTTGATTGCTGACGACCTGCAGGTGTGTCCCTGCTCCTGAGCAGATCAGCCACGCCCCCCATGCATTGCCATGGTAGCGAGAGGAGAGAGACAGGGATCAGGGACACACACCAAGACAACCTTAACAGCAGGAAGTCAGACGTCACGGACAAAACATTGGACAACTGAGTTGTTGTCATCTTTGCTCCTGACAGAGGCAATGTAATGGGAACATTTCCAGCTGTTAAAGAGATGCCTTGCTAAATTCAGAATAAGATGGTTGCTAGGTGACGTGCATGCGACAACACAGGAACTGAATCAGCATGTGACTGTTTGACAATAACAGCAAGGTTGTAGTGCCATCTTCCTCGTTACTGGAGAAACGCTTATATGTTTCTCATTCCTAATCAATCCCTCGATTTCAAACTGCATGTTTGCTTTTGATCACTGTCGAGCCACAGGAAAGGTGAACGCGAGTCCGGGAATTCCATGCAGTTGAAGGTCAAACCAGAATGTTGTCGCTCAAGGCTTTTTCCTGCTGGGTGGTTTCCTTTTTTCTTTGCATGTGAATTTAAAGACAGATTTAAAGACAGATTTTCAAGTGAAGCAGCAGCTCTGATCTGATTGTGGTTGAACTGTCCAGTTTAGTGCGTTAACCATTAATCAGATTACTGTACATGCGATGCATTCCTCCCACCACCTTTTGGTCACAAAGGATTGGAGGGAGGTTTCTGCAGATGTTGCTTGTAGGCATCCTGGTTCCCACGGTGGATTTGTTGTAGTAGAGGCTGCTGTTGCCTGCAAAGTCAGTGTGGGTTTGTTGCTATGAGCCACGCTTTCATTCCCAGCCAACTCTGAGGCAAACATGAAAGAGGAGCAGCTTGTTTGTGGTCAATCCCTCGGTAAGATCACACATGACCGAGCTGGTGGAGCTTACACACATCTCCTATGGAGTCAGCTTCTCACTGGTGTCTGATCTTTGCAAAGAACTCAGTGAGGAACAATTCACCCCATCATTTCACAGAACATGACAGCTACATGTCTGCGCAGTACCACCGAATGTGTTGTTTATCATCTAAGTACTAGCACAAGACCTGGTCTTTGCCGATGTGGATCTGTTTTCACCCGGAAATGATGTCACCGCAAGTTACCTACTCATCCATCCACGCACCATTAGTAGCAGAAGTCCTCATTTGTAGAAGAAGAAGCTGCTCAGATGACGAAATGTCTTTTAGCAATCTGACAAGTCCTACAATCCAACCCAACAAGTCACTATGACCTGGATGACTGAGAACCTTCATGGACCTGATGTTGCCTAGCGTCTGTAAAGCAAGCAACAGTTTCCCTCTTCATTGTTGACGTGTGGATATCAGCTCACTTTCTTTATTACCAGCCAGCACAGTTTGCTGTCGTCCCTCCCGCCCAGCGCAGATTTCTGTGGTATTGCTCGAGTTTAAAATGGTTTCTCAAAAAAAAAACCAAAAAAAACCTCCCACTACCTCTTATCTCCCCACTTCCTCCTAATGTCGCTCTCCTCCTACGGCCCATCCCCTCTCTAAACACAACTAGCAGGAGATGAAACGCAGACATCACGAGTGGCTGAGCAACGCTCTACTGTTCCAAGAATGGAGAGCGATCTGCCGGCTGGCTGACCCTTCCACTTATTGCGCTTCATGTCTGAGAACGTCAGATGGACAAATGGGGAACTCTTGCCTTATTTGGGTATACTGGGAGTAAATCCCACAGGGGTCATGTAGCAGTGTATCAGCTTTGTAGGCACAAACACAACACTTGGCTGGTCATAACACAGCAGGAGACTGACTGCACACTACAAGATGTATTAGACACAGTCTGATTCACACTAGGCCGAACCAAATACCTCACAATAAAAGTTTACACAGTGCAGAATAAGCTGAGAACCATCATGAACTTTCACTTCACACAGCTGAAGGATGCTAAGTGAAAATGTTGCACTTGAACCGAAAGTTGAACCGAAATATATTTATCCACAGGCTTTGAGCAGGAACTGAAAGAATGAGACTTCATCTGAAATGAGTTGGTTTCTGTTTGGAATAACTCTCTTATCTCTTTGAGCCACTGGTGAGGAATAAATGTTGGTTGACCACAGTGGTGGCCCAAAACAAATAGGACTGAACTAGAAGAATATTTCAACAAGAGAAATAATGATGGTTGTAGTTTCTCTAGTAGATTGCAACCAACACTGAGGTGGATATATGAATTGAATGAATGCACACACAGTCTTGGCAGTCCCACATGTAGATGCCATACGCAGTTATACTTGCTGCATTGAATCCCACTGCTGTGCTTAGATTTTTCCTGTTAGCGTGTTTGTCTTTATTTACTTAAAGCGATAGCAGCTGAAAGTGAGCGGATGTTGTTATCACAGTAATGACAAGATCTGCATCATTTCCTGCTTTACGACAGTTGTATGTTCTCTCCAAACACAGAAGTGCCACTCTGAGACCTGGCAAAGTCACATGACGCAGTTGTTGCCATCTACGGAGATCTGTGTAGCTGCAATTGCCGCAGACTGTAATTGATGCAGAAGCAGGAATCCATCTGTAGTCTGCTCATAAACCAGCCATCTCAGGTGAAACTGCCTCTTTACGAGCCTATTTTTAATAGTAATATTTTTTACAGCATTGAAATATAAACTCTGCTGAAGAAAATACCAGGGGGCTTTAACATGTGGGTGGCATTCCTGCCTTCCTTTCACAACATTTTATTCTCCTCAAGGGTTTTCAACATTTGAGGCACCGTCGGGGTCCTAGACGAGCTGAGTGTGAGGAATTAATGCAAACAGACGCAGGTGGGAGTCAGATGACCACTGATAATTTGAGCTGTCCTCATCCTGCAGAGGCTCCACAGACATCAGATGAGTCTTTGCTCCGAACGGTCTCTGGAGGGGGAGGTGACATTTGAAATCATGCTATTAAATCCCAGAATATGCCAACAGAGATGCTGTGGAGAGATTAATTAATCGTGGTTTGGGGAGATGCTCAGCAGCTGTGGCCTGCAGTTCAACTTGCAATCACAGAAATATAGATATTTTTGTACTTTGAGTATGAGCCAATTAGCGTACATATTTTAGCTAATTAAGTACTCAAACTTACTTTACCAACTAATAAAGCAGCGATTTTGGAAATCGAAAGCAAGCAATATATTTGTAATAGTTTATTTTCACTATATATATTTATATTTCACTATGTGCACAATGTGTTAACAAATTAAAAAAAATGACACGACAAACACTCTCTGAGTTAGCAGACTCTGTGATTTGAGGTAATTCTACTGCTCTTTCAAAAAGACCAGTTAATCCATGAGCCGATGTCTTAACCTCCTATGATTATGATGATACTTACAGTAATATTTTTATACTCATCCCAAACAGCAAGGAGGAATAAAAACACACACCAAACAAAAGCTCAGGTCTTAGCAGGATAAAAGGCTGATGTTCTAATTGATGCTCACTGAGACGTTTGCCGAATTCTGTAGGAACGAAGCCAAAAGCGACTAACGATTTACTTCAGCCCCAGTGATGTAGCTCGGTCCATATCCTATATACAGTCTACGTTCACAACTGACAGATGTTGCAGGTTTGCAGCATTGGTTAGGCGAAAGCAAATAACAGATGGAACCCTGAAGGATATCTATAGAGTAAATTTGAGTTGTCAGAGGACTATTTCCATACCTTTATGATGAAGACACTTCTAAAGATTGATATGTTTGATACGCTTACAAAGGTGCTAGAGTGTTTGCTTGCAGCTCAGCTCAGATCTTAAACGTGCGATCAGATACAAAGCAAACATGAGAGTGTGCACCACCCTCTGTTTCTACTGTTCACAGAAAACGGCGTGTACATGCGGCGTCTGATTTCTGTTTAAATGTGTGTGTGTGTGTGTGTGTGTGTGTGTGTGTGGCAGACAAGTCGTCTTTCACACTCAACAGATACGATCGGGCTATTTGCTTTCTCCAGCTCCACAGAAGCAGATGTTTGCCATTGGTTTGTGTTAATTGGCCAACTTTTTGCTTTTTATTACGTCTCCCGTAGGAAGTTGGATTTCAGGTAACAGAGGGAGACGTTTTAGGCTTTGTGGGGAAAGTAAGTGAGCTCAGGCTGAAGCCTTTTGTTCTGTCTGCCTCCCCTGCGGAACAGAAACTATCTTGTGTGGTGGAGCATCAGAACATCAGCTATCGCTGATTAATTCTGGATCCCTGCTCCAATTAGCTTTAATTAGCTCACACGGACTGGATTCTCCCTTTCATGCCATGAAATGTCATGTGATATTTGGACACTTCTTTTCTTTACATACACACTCACACACACTCACACTGGCACATTCGACCTCCTCTGCTACTTGCATCTGTTACCATGGTGATGGGAGGCTCAGACATGATGGCCCTGAGGCTCATTAGGGCCAGTGTCAAAAACTGGCAAAGTAGCGCTCATGTCCAAATATTCCTCCCGCCAACACCTGATGACAAAAGAAACACTGCCTTCGCTTGTGTATGTTTCCTCACTGTAACGTTAGCAATCTGCAATCTCACCCGTATTAAAGCTGGCATCAAAGCACCCTGAACGGCAGCATGAGACTTCCACATATTCTCTTCCAGCGTTTGATTTATTCATGAGGGCGAACAAAGCAATCAGATGAGGAAATCTCCCAAGTGGCAAAGTAAATTCATGTGTGTGTGGTTTTTTTGTGCAGCAGCTCCTGGACAACTGATGTTGTGAGTTTGTGTCATCTCATGTGTGCTTCGGGGTAAATATCTATCCGCATCAACGTCCTTTGCCACTGCAGCTCAGTGAGAGCATCTTTGCAATGTAAATTGCTCATATTCAGAGTTCCTACACAAGTATGGAAAGTTTTGAAAAGTATTAGAATAAATTTGGTCAATTTCCAGGGATTAAAAAGTATGGAAAATGAAAAATAAAGTATGGAAAAATATTTAAGTTTCCAGACTATTACCACTCTTCTAAAATAAAAAAATGGGTATTTCCCAAAATAATGTAATCAATCTGGATCATGTTTTTTGCTGGCATGTGTGAGAGCAAACGTCTCAGAAAACATCCCGCCCGCTTTACCTGATTTGGTCTGTCCAGTGCGCTGCCCCATCACCAGGTATCGTCGCGTTTCACTCCAACACTGCACTTTGGCCAAGGCGGACTACTTTCATGTGGGTTTTGCAATAGATAGTAGATGTAAAGACTGATTGGCCAAGGATTCCAAACTGGCAGATCGCTACACAAGGCTTTGTCAGAAATCATTTGATATAGCCAAAGCTCCACAACCCTGCTGTTATGGTACTTGGCTGCCATATGATGTGAAATATAATGCACTGATATACTCAGATGTGTCATATTCTTTGGAAAAAAAGAACGCTGAGAAGTCTGGAAATTAGGGCATGGAGAAGTCTGGAATTTTGAAACGTGTAGGAAACGTGTAGGAACCAAACATGTAGGAACCCAGCATATCCCTCTCTAATTGCACATCTCAAGGGAAGAGGAGAAGAGTCACACGGACACACCAACAAACACCTGCGCTCTGCTAGGGTATCATCACAGCAGCACCAGATTCTACATGCCCTGTCGGGATCAACACAACACGACACCCTGGGTGACTGAATCATCCTGCTTCACAAATTCACTGCGGCTGTGAGTCACTGCTCACGCTTTGGAAGTGTGAAGACTTTCTTCGTCTTTCTTTTTTTCTGGCACACTTCCACTGGTCAGCAGTGCTGAGAGACTCCTGCTGTGACTGCGGGGCTCAGCTAAACCTAAAGCTCTTAATTTAATGTGATCCCCAGTGTGCACACACATGTGTTTTCCTCCTAGGCCTCCGTCGTATGCGTGCTCGCAAAAATAATGTCACGTCACCAGCAGTCACAATAACAGACAGTCGGTCTCCAGCAGAAACACTCGATCCTTCGGGGAAATTTATTTCCTGTCAGCGTGATATCATATTTAATCGTGTGTTTCTTTCACTACCTGTTTGTTTTCTTTTGCCATATAAACATTTGCTTCTTCTTCTTCTTCTTCTTCTTCTTCTTGTTTCTCTCTCTTTCCCCACCCTCCTGAAAAGATCAATTCTGAGGCAGACATGATGAGATAGATGGAAATGAGATGCTACTACATGAAATTATCTATTGATTTTTCTGCTGTACTTGCAATAGTCATGTCGGAGGGGTTACAATGTCTGGTGGCGGATTTCTTCAGTGTGTTTAACTGCTGTGGTGGTGGTGTTGGGGCATAGGAGGAACACTGTTCTAGGTCATTGCAGTAGCAGTGGAGTAGATTAGACTTGCTAAACTTCAGGGCCATGGGAATGAAAACAAACAAGCAGGATTTGGTTTCAGTGGCCGTCTCGTCGCTGCGTTTGTGTCCCCTCCATTCTGATCTCACCACTTCTTTTCTGAATGTTTGCACAGCGAGATGAGCTTCAAGTGGGCAAAGCTTCATTTAGAGGTCAGACTTGCAGATGAGTCACTTCAATACTCTCATGCAGGTTCGCTCTGCTTAAGTCAAATATGATTAAAGCCTTGGAAATGGAGCTTTTTTTGTCAGTGAAATGTTTAATCTCCGTGTCCGTATGG
>NW_027614662.1:0-23647 GCF_965212315.1 Lampetra planeri | reverse complement strand
GGACGTGAAACAGTTCACAGCTGTAGCTGCTGTTTACTTAAATATTGGTGGTGTTACAGTTTCAAACAGTGCGACTGAACAGTACAAAGTGATTCAAGGACAAAACCATGATGAACGTCATCTGAGATGTTTCTGTCCCAAACAGGAAGCTTCAGAAAAGGCACCTTAGTTATTTTTGTGCTCAGCGACACAAAATACAAAATAAACGTGTCACAGGGCAGGTTGTGGTGTGTGACACTGTCCAATCCCAAAGGGACAAACTTTTGTTTTTCAACACACAAACAGCAGAGTAAGCACTTTTATAAGTTCTCCAGTGACAATACTTCATGTGCAGGTAAAACGGTAACAGGTTATGTTTCAGTGTTCACCTCAGTTTGACACAGCTAAAACATTAACGACATCACAACCATCGTTTCAAAATGGAGGGGAAAACCGCGGGTGTTTGTGTGCAGCACAGGTGGGGAACGTGGTTCAGGACAAAGCTGCGAGAGATTTCTCCCTTCAAACAAAAAGGCACAAAAATATACACCCACTTTGCTGACTTGACTTTAAATGTTACCTTCAACACCAACGGTATCCTCAGCACTACATTGGCGCTAGCATACTTTGGAGTACCGTAATTATGTGACCATATGCGCCATCAGAAACTTCCTGAAAGCTGAGAAGTGTCACTCGGTTCCTCTACCTGGTGGGGAAGGAGGAACTAGAAGGAGAAAACAGTTCACAGGGCAAATAGTCGTGTAATTACGGTAATCCAAAGTATGCTAGTGCTAATGAATCGTCAGCGACACCGTGGGTGTTAAGGGGTTAAGAAAGGACTGGACGGGATCGGACCTGTGGAGCTCGTACCTGTGGAGGTGGTTGAGCTCAGCACTCGGTCTCTTTGGCCTCAAAGCATTCCTGCCTCTGGAGGCGCCGTCTGTCCCGCCCCCGATCGGTCACATCCTCGTAGAAGGACTTCGTAGCCGATGAGAAGGCTCCTGCGGTTGTGAATTCTCCCTCCTCTCCCAGGTGACAGTCGCTGCTGGGGTCCTCCTGGATGGTGGCCATCCGTAAGCCCCCGGCGCTGCCCGGGGGGGCGTCGCAGCTCGGGCCGGGGGCCGGGCTGCTGCTGCTGCTGCTGCCCTCGAGAGGGGTGGTGGCGGCCTGGTTCAGCTGCTGCTGCAGGGGCGGGGAGGAGGGCGCGGTCCGGCCGGCGGAGGAGGAGGGAGCCTGAGGAGGCTTGACGATGCGCACGGACGCCGACTCGAGGTTGTTCAGCATTTCTTGATTCTGAGGAGACAAAAGCGGCGACTTGTGATTGGTGAACCATCAGGTGGTTGTTAGTGACTGAGGCGGGACCCATTCCAGATTTACTGAGTTCACACATTGGGACGAGAGTTTGACCAACAACTTGTACTCAAAGTCAGAGGAAAATCTGTGGGATCTGAATCCAGATCGAAATGGGAACGAGTAAAACATCAGACCTTCCTTGCGTTGGAGCTTGTGACGTGTAACTCGTGGCGCTTTTCCACCAAACGGTTCCAGCGCGACTCGACTCCAAGAACATATTATAATGTATATATTTAAGGATGTTTTTTTATACATTTTGTGTTTTCTTCTCTCTAAATGAAAAGGACATTATAAATAACTAAGAAGTGCTACCTCTGACAGAAGACTCTACTGTTGACTGATTCAGTTCTTAAATCCTCTTCACATTGTCATTTAATGTGACATAACACACACTGTGGTCCGCGAATGAAGCCCAGACGTTTGTGTGTGTGTGTGGTGTCTGGTGAGAACGTTCACTAGAAGAGCTGGACGGACCGAGTCTCTACTGTGAGCAGCACGTTCTCCATCTCCTCCACATTGTTTATGGGTTTGTGTCACATAGAAACGCCGTCACAGCAGGTTTGTGCAGCCGGCGCTGTGACATGAGCACCCACATGGAGGAGGAGTCGAGTCAGGCTGAGCTGTAGCCGAGCTGTAGTCACTGATAGCTGCTTCCACTCAGGGGCAGACCATCCTGATTGAGTCCACCGGTGTCTCCTGTGAGGAAGGTCTGAGGAGGAATGTTCCCTCAGTCGCCAACAGACACCAGGTGAAAAACAAACAAACAAACAAAACAACACAAACTGCATCCGATTCCACAGAAGACAACGCGTTTCACTGAATACTCCTGAGATCCGGCTCATTCCTGCTAAGATGACCATCAGACTGCAGGAGTATCCCAAACATGCACCACTGACCGTGCATCATCATGGACTCCATGGCAACGCCACACGCACACACGCACTCACCTACGACAGGAGCTCGACTACAAACTTCCATCTGCTGCAGTTCCAGTGAGAGTGGAAAAGGGGCCGAGAGCATTCGACAGGTCATTCACCTGACATAACAGTTTTAACGTCTGTCAAACACTTCACCGATGCTCGGCGCTGCTTTGGGAGACACTCAGCGTTCTGTCAGCAGAGCTGAGTCATCGTTTTCATCCTTTCTTTAATGGCCATTTTGTTGGAGTAGATGTCTGTGGGTGGGTGTGATTAGTCCACTAGAAGGTGCAAGAAACACCTGATGGGATACAGGTTCCAACTTAAATACACCCTCACTGGCGACCCACCACACAACAGCACCCTCTAGTGGACTAATTAGTGTCACACACACACCCACAGACATTTATAGCAACACTTTCCATAACTAGAATTTACATTTTAACCGTTTTAAACCAACTCATTCATATTGTATTTCTTCCACGCTTTCAGACTTCACTAAATTTCAGGATTGAAACAAAGTTGTGTCGCGACAAAAGTGGAACGCAAACAACGTTCACGTTTTCATGTCCCCCTCTCACGAGTTTGTAACGTACGTCCGCTGCACGTGTTGACACTGACACACTGACATGAGGTGCAAAGAGTGCACATATATAAATTACTGTTGGTTTTATTTTGCACGTTTAAACACCTTAACAGTTGTTAATTGTATTTCCATTCCTGGTCGAAGCTGCTGTCACAAACACGTTCCCCTCTGGGGGACAAATGAAGTGTTTCTGATTCTAACGACTGATGCAGAGCGTTAGAAATAAATTCAACTTCACCACGACTCTGACCACCCTTCAAGCTCTCCTCTCTCTCTCTTTGTTGTGTGTTTTAGTAGAAATGTGGGCTTGTGTTAGTGTGTTCGTGCACAGACAGATGATGGTGATGGACGGTGACACACTCACATTCAGAGGGTAGTACAGAGACTTGGTGTTCTCCTCATACTGCTGGTCCAGTCGTTTGTCCTGCACAAAAACAACAGAAGAAGAAGGAGGGGTCAGGTCCAAGGTCCGTAATCCAAAGAGTGTCAACGTACGTTCTCACAGACTCACCACACAGTGAACCAGGATGCTGAGAGGAATCCAGAAGACGAGGGAAAACACCACGACGGAGCCCACTATGTTGTCTGCCAGGAACTTCCCTGAGAGGACGAAAGCGTGAACCACCAGCAGGAAGTGGAACTTTCCATCACGCGCGTCTCTCCTCAGACTCACCGAACGTGTTAATGTCCAGTTTGTCGATAAAATCCCACAAACGCTCGATCACGTCCTGCACCTGCTTCATGCACTTCCCCTGTCGGAGCGAGGGGAACGTCAAATCAGAACAAGAACACACACTGCGGTGAGGGCGGGCGGCGGGCAGAGGCACGCACGTTCTCATCACAGAAGCCGACGGTACAAGGTTTCCCTTTGCGGAGGAAGAGGAAGCTGCCGTTGGACTGGACGAAGGGAGAGCAAGCGCCCGTCTCTCCCCCGGCAGCAAACTTTACAGGAATCCTCCGTCTCTGCAGGCGGAGGAGGAGGAGAACTCAGCCGGAGAATTCAGCTCTGTGCTGCAGAGCCTTCACAGTGGTTCACATTACCGTTGCAGGCGCAGGACTGCAGGTTCTGCACGGCCTCACAGAACGGGTTGCATTCTCCGTTGTGACAGCGGCCGTTGTCGACGCAAACCGTGTTGTCGGCAGCGTTTTCGGGGGGTGGACACTGACTGCTGTTCCCTGAGGAAACACATGCTCTCATCACGATCACGAACACATGAGGAGGCTTTTTGACATTTAGAACTTTTAATGAAATTTTAATAAATTATTTTTCAATAATTTTAGTAATTGTATTTATTTAAGTCAACAAGTAAAAAAATCTATTCATAAATGTTCATATACATATTGGAGATATTATAAGTTACTGATAAAATATTAAAGTAATAATAATACAAACAATAATAATAAAAATACAAAAGTAGAAAATATAATAATAATAATGATAAAATTTCGTACTCCATTTCATTCATCAAAGTCTATGAGTAAAAATCCATTTATAAACATTCAAAGTAATGTGCGATTGTAACAATAATCCAAATTATTTACATATATAAATATATGTATACATTTTCATATGAAAACAATAAAAAAATAACTGAATAACATACAGACATGGTTTATCTCCCGATAACCACGTGTTCCATAATGGGAATCAAGTTGGCAAACAGATGCAGTAGCTGTGCACCAGCAGACGGTGCTCACCTGTGCAGGAGGACGTTCCCTTGCAGGTGGCGCTGATGGGCTCCTGACACCTGGTTCCTGCCAGCTCAAACAGGCAGTTCCTGCAGCACGGGCTGTTTCTGTCACTGTGGAGACAGCAGCAGTTCACCAGAGCCAGAGCACAGCTGGGGGGGTCCCTCCATCAGTCAGAAACTCCTCGTCACACCTGCACTGAGCTCCGAACTTGAACTTGCACTCGGCGGAGCAGCACGGGTCGTCGTTGAGGTGGAGCAGCCCGGGGTCGCACTCCTCCCCCTCCTCCACTCGGGAGTTCCCGCAGACTTTGCTGTTCCTCTCTTTGAAGCACACGGGGGCTTTGAAACGCAACGTCTTCCCGATGGAGATCTTGCTGCAGTTGGAGAAACGCTTTCAGGAGAAAGGAGAAGATGGCGGGTTAAAGTCCACTGAGGAGCTGACACTTCTTCCATGACGGATTGATTTACAAGACAAACAAGAAACAGGAAAAAACAGACGGAAAACCAGACAAACATAAATGAAACCCAACGACAGGATCGCAGCCCATATGTTCATGCTAGCATACTTTGGAGTACCGTAATCACAGGACTATTTGCACACAAAAACCCTGTGAAAGTCCTGAAAGCTGAGAAGTGTCACTCAGTTCCTCGGTTCCTGAAGAGTTACAAGTTGCACTTCACAGCCATGTTGCTGTCATTATGGTAACGACTAGCAAGCTTCCAGCAACAGAGTGAATGGGATTACCGTAATGACAGCAACATGGCTGCTGTCAACTTCCAGGAACCGATGGACGTTTCCTCCTCCTCCTAGCTCCTTCACACCAGGTAGAGGAACCGAGTGACACTTCTCAGCTTTCAGGAACCTTTTTCGGATGGTGCAAATATTTGTGTAATGACAGTACTCCAAATTACACAAGCAAAAATATACTGGCAGCTATAAAGGGTTAAATAACGCCTTTTTCAGACTCCGGAGACGAAAGCAGCAACCGTACAGATCAAGATTAACCAGCCAGCCCGTTCCATCATCATTACCATGTGAATCACGTTACCACTGAAGCTTTTTGACTTTTGTTTGCAGAGATCAGACTCAACTTCACGTCCACGTGGGCCGACGTGGAGGAGAAACATCCGCCCTCTGCACCAGTCTTTCAGCGTGAGTCACGGACACCGATCACACTTCAGATCACACATCCTGTGAATGTTAACTGGCAAGCGGCGACTCCCTCGGTGACCAGCACGTCCAACGTTACCAAACAAACAGCAGTGTGTGGGCACCTTGTTGTTGGCGTGGTCCCCGCTCACTGCGATGGGGTACATGACAAACTTCCCTCCGTGGTCGTCGCTGGGGGCGCAGAACGGGATGTTATCGGGATCATGCTCCGCACCGAAATTGTGTCCCAGCTCGTGAGTGGTCACCAAATCGGCTTCCTGTTGGCGCACACACACATTCATCATTTTCAGACAAATTTATCTGATGTCGCGTATGTCGTGTAAAAATGTTTGTTTGGCTTTTTTTGCCCAAAGATGTAGCGAAACATTTCTTTCACATGTACTGAATCAGTTGAATCCATTCAGTAAAGATTCATTCAAAAGACTGCTTCAGTGGCAGTAGTTTAGTTCCTCCATTACACTCAGTACATTAATTAACATCTTCCTCTATTACACCATGTTTGTTCGCTGCGCAACAGTGGATTCAGTGATTCGTTCAGTGATTCGTTCAGTGATTCGTTCAGTGATTCGTTCACATACATCTGCACACTAAACTAGTTCCTCCAGTCCACCCAGTAAGTTTGCTGCGCAGCATTCTCATTTTCAGGGTAAATTTCATTTTCAGTGAGTGATTCGTGTGAGTCGACTCGTTCACTGTACATGAACGATCAGATTCACCCAAAGCAGTTCACTACCGCACTCAGCTGAACTGTGAAATGAAGTCAGAGTTTCAATGCAGTTCATTCACTCAAAAGATTCATTCTTCCAGACAAATCGTTCACGAACGGGACGACACACCAAAGATGATGACTGAAAAGGAAACAGACCTTTGTCAGGATGGTTTTGCCGTAGTTCTTGGTGCTGGTCAATCCGGTGTTGAGATAACTGGCTTCTTGACAGAGAGAGACGGATAATAAGCTGCAAACAAACAACAAAATGGACAAAAACATACATATTTATATTGGCGTATATTCCAGAACCATCTCCAGCCCTGAGGAGTTGATGAGTGTCACACTGACGGAGGAGAACATCAAACCGGGTCTCACGTTTGGGGCAGAGGCCACCCAGGGCATTAAGTTTGGATGGGGCGACGTAGGCGAGTCCCAGCGTGCCCTCGGCGAAATCCTGGTAGGTGAACAGGTGAGCAAGACACACGACGAGGACGCGTTGTCGGCGATGTCGGAGCTGAATTGCTGAGAGACACGGGAAACATGAAAAGTGCACTGATTCACTCGAATCCAACTGCAAAAGAGATTACGTTTCCTTTTCTTGGAAGCCAAAAAAAAGGGAAAAATAATAGACACTCACTGTGAGATTTAGTAGAGGGGTGTGTGTGTGTGTGTGTGTGTGTGTGTGCGTGTGTGCGTGTGTGCAAGTCTTCTGACCTCCAGGAGTCTCTTCACATCCCAGACCTCCTTTCCTCTCACGGGGCTGTTCTCCATGTTATAGTGGACCCAGCCGGTTCCAGCTCGACCAGGAGGAGCTTTGGTCGGCTCCTTGTTGATGATGATCTGAAGGAAATGTACATCCATCATCAGATCAGGGCTCGTGAGCGCTCTGGGTCAGAAGGTCTCAGAGTCCTTCTGAAGTGTCCATGTTTCAGCAGATTCATACGGAACGGTTTTAGAAAGGAGAGAATACAGAGACAAACGCTGTCAGATGAAAATCAGGTTTAGTTTAAACCCGGAAATAAGGAAAACTGCAGATTGTTTCCTTTTTCTTCAATTATACTTCTACAAAATTAAATTGAAATAAAATAAAAGAGAAGTAAAAGGAGGCACGTGTTCAGAAGCCACACTTCACGTTAGTGGTGGAACAGACGGATGAATACGAATCTGTTCAAACCCGCGACTCAGATGATGACAAACTGTCTCCATGGATTCCCGTGGGTGTGGAACACACTGAATTACACCAAGGGACAAGAGACACAGAACATTTCTCACTCCATCATCTCTCCATCCCTCCTCCAGCCACTTCTGGGATGAGGAGGAGGAGGAGGAGGAGGAGGAGGAGGAGGAGGAGGAGGCGTGACATAAACGAGGCTGCTGCCTCCAGCCTACAGACCCACCTGATGAATCTGGACGCCGTAACCTTTGAACTCATCGTCCCACGTCGTGTTCCTGTAGATGTCGTCGACGCGATCGATCAGCTCAATCTGAGGGGAGAAGAGAAGCCACGTAGGAATGAAAATGGACTTAATTCTTGTCCCTACTGCTCCTCCGTGCAAAGACTGAAGAAGTCAGACCAGGTAGTTGAGAGTGACGCTCTCCTGCCCGCGGCCCATGTGCTTAAAAAAGCGGTAATCCGCCACCAGCAGCAGCTGGCAGGTGTTCTTCTTGTGGTCGTGGACGTGGCGTTTTTTCCCTGTGGTGGTTGTCTGGAAAACAAAGACATCGCAGAAGTTAGTTCAGAGAGACAAAAGAGAAAAAAACAGATGAAGGTACTGGAAGGTGGATACGACACGCCGTCGAGGCGGAGCTACAGATGAGTTCATCTGACACCGTCCCACGGAACAAACCTACAGACGTCCAGTCCCATTCTGAGCTGTGACCGCTGCAGCAGCTATTTTACATTTAAAGGTGAGGAAGGGAGTGATTTTTAATGAAGTGATTAATTAAAAGCAGAAGAAACTCAGGACCGACATGAAAAAGATGATCAGGTATGTTGGCCAAGTTTCCAAAACCACTTTTTGTAATTATATGTTGAACTTATTTATCTCCAAGGTAGAAATGATAAATCACATGTGTCTTATTCAAATGTCCAATTCCGCAAGTCCACAAAGAAAGAAGATGCAGTAAACAATGACGGAGGAGCTGCAACATTCACCAGCCATGAATTATTAAACCAACAAGTTTATCATTCCTGTTTGCCGCCGTTGGTTGCGGAATACGGTTCCTGGTTATTTGTAGCTCCATCACTGGAGGACGACAGACACAAAGACGACAGGAAATCATCCCTTTGAGGATGAAATTTTCTCTTCAGAGTCAGAAGTGTGTGTGTGTGTGTGTGTGTGTTCTCCACAACGAGCAGTGGGAGCCCGCTGATGTTCTCCTCGTTGGACGGCAAAGCCTCCATGAATTTTAATGCCTCCCCCAGAAGAACCTCTACCTCCTCGGGGGCGGGTGCTTTCAGCCGAGAATTTCCACCTTTTTTTTGTACATTAAGAAAAGTGTGTGCATAAAAATAGTAGTGGTTTTACATGCTTTTATTAAACTGACAGTTACAGAATGTTCCACCCCACGTCCTTTGTCTAATTGCTACAGCCTCCTCCTCCTCCTTAAACATGTGTATTACTCTTACTCTTTTTCTTTCTCTCTGAACTGAGTCTGGCCTCACTCCATTTGATCTCCAGCCTCTTTCACACGCCATCGTCCTCCTACAAGTGCTGAACTCACCATCGGTCTCCTCCTCCCAGTCCCAGTTCCTCCCCTGCTCGGCTCAGGCAGCAGGTCCTCGTTCTCAGCATGGATGTAGCCGCACACCTTCGGGGAGGCGATGCGGCTCAGGTTCCTGATGTCCTCCGAGCGGTAAACCAGCAGCCTGCCATCAGCGGGGGTGTCGGTGAACCTCCACAGGGGCTGAGCGTTGTTTGCGATTCATTTCAACAGTAACAGGAGTGAGAGATGCAAGAAAAAAGTGAGAAATTCAAAAAGCAGAATTCTTTTTAAATAAGTGACATTTACCAAATCCATTTCATGGACATTTTCTAATCTTCCTCCTCTATCCTTCCTTACCTCAACATTGTATTCTGCTTCATCTGTTAGAATGTGAGCAGAAAACTCATCTCCGTCCATGTGTGCCTGCACACGTGAATTCTCCTCTCCTGCACACACACACACACACACAGTAAAATATGAATTTGTCTGCTCGTTACGTTCCAGTGAAGAGACGTCCACACAACCACACAACTGTTGTGAAGAAATAAAGAAGTAGAACTCCGGTGAGTGGGATCACGGGTGAATCAGACTGATGTACGTTACATAAATTAGCTTGACGGTGTTTATGAAGTCGCTGTCCAGGAGGACATCTGTGCTGCGACAGCTGAAGAGCCAGAAGTCGTTCATCACCTCGGCCGTGAGACGAGTGTTTTCATACACAAATTTGTCTGCAATCACCAATGCTTTAATTTTTTAAGACATTAAAAGACCTTTATAAAACGTCGTGTCTGTTGCACTCACCAACAACATGTCCCGTGAAGTAGTTCTGCAGCTGAACATCGTAGTTCTCCTCCCTCCCATGTTTGTCCACAAACACAGCTCGGAAGTGCTCAGTGAAAAGATCAGTGTTGGTTGTCAAGTAAAGCTTGAAATTCCTGAAGTTAAAACAAGAAACCAATTGAAAAGGTGAATTGTGAACTTGTGCTATTACGGTTAAGGGACAATGTTGCTCAGACATAAATAAAGCTGAAATTGACAAGACAGATGTGTTTGGTTTGTAAACACCTGGTTTTAAAAATGAGCATATTCAGTCTCCAAACGCTGGTTCTGTGTGATAAACGAGTCACCTAAACACATCTCCATGTGACCATGGCAGTGGGTCCTTGAGGACCTGAGGACCACTGCACTAATTACAACTACCTTTTTTGTTTACCGAAGACCCCACACGGGGAGAAACTTTTCCAAAGACCCCCTGTGATACATGAGTAGGTCATGTCCATCAAAGCGCACAGAATTCTGAATAGTCTATTACATCTTATTGCAAAACAGACTACTGCTTTTCCAAGCATTGGGTACCAAAACAATGAACTGACGCATCTCAGTTCGGAAAGAGCGTAAATAGTTAGGAAACATTCACTCAAATCGACAAAATCAATCAAGGAAGCAGCAGCAGCATCATACCAGCTCTGTTTACTAGGCGATAACGTTTGGTAAGTGACTGGATGATGGTGGTGCTGATGTACCTGTGTAAGGCTCTGAAGCTCACCAGCCGCTCCAGGTGAGACTGGGTGTGGACATCTCTCTTCCTGACCGAGTGCAGCTGGAGACCTGACGGCGGCAGAACCTCAAAGTCTGACAGGAGGGAGTTCAGTTTGTCTGGAGGACCACGACAGGAGACGGGGGTTATTCACCGTTCACTCACTGAGACACAATAAAAAGCAGTTTAAAACAACGAAACTTTCGAACTGAAATCCTCCAGTAGCTGCTTCAGACAAACAAATAGCGAGGATAATCACAGCGGAGGAAACAGAAGTGGTTCGTCATCTCCAAATGTTAGCGCCCATCTTCAACATCCCGTTAGCTACCGTTAGCTTGCTATGCTAGTTACCGAACTCCGGGTTTTCTTCGTGGTTCTCCTGCCATGGAAGTCTGGATTTAGCTGCTGCCTGGGTCCAGCAAGGAGCCAGAGAGATTATGAACAGTAGGCGCATCATTTTTAAAGGGCTTGATCTGCTAACAGAAGTCTGTATCTGTCATTGTCATCGGTTTTGTCTGTACAGCAGCGAGCAGAGCAACCCGGAAGTGGCCGGAGTGGAACCATCCGCTACTTTTGGGAAGAAGAAGTGAATGAGACGGACGTTGACGCTCCGCGGGTTGTTTTCGTGGCGATAAAAAGCAGGAAAGTACATCTATATTTAGACAGCAAGTGATCTGCTGGTTCAGCCCGATGTTCATCACTGCTGAGGATAAAGGAACCACAGGAAGTATACATGCTGAAATGAAGTCACATTAACGCGTAAGATACCAATTATTTTTTTTTGATCAGATGTACATGGTCATACTTGACATGTCTATCAAGTATATGATAAAAATAAATTATATATTGTATTGTTTATAAATGGATTTAGTTTTATCACTATACATTTTAATTTACCATTTACTAATTATTAATTAGTAAATTTACTCATTTAATAAATACTATCGAATCAATGCACCTGTAATCAACTTCAGCAGATCTTTGGAGGGAACATGAGTGCAGCTTTAAATTTAATTTGGATTTCATGTACCTGAATGATTTGCTATAAATGTCTGACAGGAGTTTGACACCAATAATTTAGGTCATGAATTTTTATACAGGACAGCGGGTCCCTCCGGCACCAATGGATTAGTACTTTATTTGCTTCAAGTGACTGTCAAGTTGCTAACTGCTAAACATTCCCTGAGAACATGACAGAAAAATCTTCCCTCCAACTTCATTATAACACAAATACAAGGACAAGTGAACTAGGTTTATAAAATGTTTTATTCATGTTAACATAGCTGATACATAGGGATTCAAATGGTTCCACAAGGCTTCAGGGGACTACGATTGAATAGCAAAACAATAGTGGTCCAAATCTCTAATGACAATCACTGGACAGACTAACAGATCACCCCTGTTTAAGGATGTGTACAAACCTGCATTGAAAATTAAGTAACACATGGACTTTTATGTGTGTGTGTGTGTGTGTTACAGCATTTGTTACTGCTCCAGTGTAATATCTCAAGAGACATGCAATGAAGGAATTGTCTTCTT
Source organism: Lampetra planeri (assembly GCF_965212315.1). Lineage (NCBI taxonomy): Eukaryota > Metazoa > Chordata > Hyperoartia > Petromyzontiformes > Petromyzontidae > Lampetra > Lampetra planeri. The sequence goes on along the minus strand of NW_027614662.1, from coordinate 11,459 downwards.
CCCATCCATTAAACAAAAAAAAATCCCTGCATTTGGTCAGGCACCCCCCCCCCCCCCCCGACAAACAGACATGCTTCAGTGAAAGAATGGCATCATACGGAGGGCACAAAGTGAGGGCTCTTCCAATGGGCACTACTTGGCGGTATTATAAAGTATTTGTTGCCAGCATGTGGTACACGGGCTTTCCCTGCAGTATGAAAGTTGTTCTTGACGTTTTTTCTGCTGCTGTAACCGCACTGGGTAACCGTTGAGATGGCCGTGCTGAAAATGTTTGAGCGAGTTTCCAGTTGGTCGATGTTGGAATTGACAGATTTCTGCGTCTAAACTGAGCTAGGAGTTTTAATACCATGTCAAGCTATCAAGACTTTTCTAAAGCTGAAATTGCACAAATGGAAAGGCCAGGACAAAACACAAACCAAAGGAACGGAGGTTCTTTTTCACTTCCCTAATCGTGTGAAAAGACTTTTTTTTTTTCTTTTATTCGCATTATGACTCTTTCAGCGATGATGGAATTCATTGGTAGAATGTTTGAGTGAAGCAACAAGGAATGAAGATGTGTAAAAAGTTTTTTTTTTCTATCCTTTTCTTGATTTTGGAGATGACCCCGTCCGCCCCTAAAACAGAGGACTTTATTTCTCGGTCTCGCCGCCTTCGCCTCCTTCTCCGGCGTCGCCCTCTTCAGCAGCGTTGTCCGATGTCCATAACTGAGGAAAGAAAAAATAATTTCTACAGGTTCACATGTTCCACTGTCACTGCAGTGTAGTTCTACGTGTATAAAGATGATAAAAACGGTACACGGTGTAAATTCAAGCTTTCTAGAAACAAACTGAGTGACTACAGTTTGGAGTTGTCCTGGAAACACCGCTGCAACCAAAGGCATCACAGGTTCTTTGTTGGCTCTCTAGTCACGTCCTCATTGTAAAGTTTCTCCAGAGATTCGAGGTGGAAGCCACGTGTTCATCTACAGATGTGCTACACATGCTAAACCTACTCTGAAAAACTCTTGCGGTTAATTGCGTCTAAGCTCTGGTCTGATCATGCCTACGTTTGCAGAAACTGGGACAGGTTATGCGCCGACGTAGAACACTCACTGTCAGATTGTCTCGGAGGAGCTGCATGATGAGGGTGCTGTCTTTGTAGGAGTCCTCGTTTAGCTGGTCGAGCTCTGCGATGGCCTCGTCGAACGCCTGACGACAGACAGAGGGAGGGGGGAGAATGTTTGAACACCGAGCAAACCGAGGACACGGGTAGAACTTCTGTTCACAAAATGTCAGCGAAACCTGTTTAGCCAATTCGCAGGCTCGTTCTGGAGAATTGAGGATCTCGTAGTAGAAGACGGAGAAGTTGAGCGCCAGCCCCAAGCGGATGGGATGTGTGGGCTCCATCTCAGTCTTGCTGATTTCAAATGCTTCCTGGTATGCTTGCTGCGAATGGTCAATGGTCTCTGGGGCAGAAGAGAACCAACGGAAATGAAATACAGTCAACGCACAGCCCGCTGGCGGAAATACAGAAGAAATAGTCACCATAGTAACGGACATGGATAAGAGCATGAAGTTATGTTCATGAGAGCATCACTGGAAATTACAGATGAAAATGATGTCGTGGGGGCTGCCTAAGTCATGTCCACTTATTTCTTGTGTGTCCACACAAACCTGTGCCAGGCCTGTAAGAGGCGCTGTAACGCTGACACAGACATACACCAAACAGAATGAGACATGAAAACACCAAGAAGATGATGAATACAAATCAAACTAGAAAGGACAAACACGTGTGTGTGTGTGTGTGTGTGGACTAATGAAGACATCACGCTCAGGAGCTCCTGTAGGTGGAGGGAGAAGTAAGCAGCCACCCGCTTTTGTTACAACCTCCCATGAGCCGAGGCCGTGTGACTGTGACGCACCGACCTGTGATGTTAGTTCCAGGTCTTAGCGAGACAGAACCTGATGCATTCCTAACTGGGGTGTGATGTAGATGCAGATTCAAAACTTGTGAATGCAAATGAGCTACAGACTAATGATACACCTTTGATTCATTCCCAAATTAAAATGATCATCGCAGCAAACTCACTTGGCTTGTCGTCTTCAGAGGCAACTTCAGCAAGGTATCTATAGTAGTCCCCCTTCATCTTTAAATAAAAGACTTTGCTCTCAGCTTGTGTTGAGTTTTTAATTAAATGATTATCCAGCAGTTTCTGTGGAGACAAATAAAACAAAAACATTTCATCACAACAATCCAACATGTGGAATAAACGTCATGGAAGAACGGGCGCTCATCATCTCCATCCACAAGAGAGTAGTGCTCCCTCTGCAGGCAGAGCCACAGTCCTGCTCCAAGGTATTGTCTACAGCTTCTATGTCACCTGCCAACCTCTCTCTCCTTTCATACGTTCCTCATCCCTTGTTGCTGCTATTAACAGAAGATGTTCATTTTTCATACACTAATGAAATGTATTCACAAGGACTTTGGTGTGTTTGTGTATATATATGAGCTCCATCTTTTTCCTGGGACCTATTCCTCTTTCAATTTCAAGTTCATATTTCATATCGCAGAATGAATAAAAGTTCAATTGTGCTGTTTTAACATAGCAACCAGATTTATATGTACAAATGCAAAATCTGGTAATGTCAAAAACTATGAAACACATTGTTATTACACTCCAGGCAAAGTTCTTCTGTGGCAAATGCAGTTAAGTGATTCAGGGGGCACAGTGACCTTTTCACACTGAATTAAAATGCCAACTCACACTAATATGAGTATTATTTTCCAAACCTTGGAAGAAAGAAGTTGGCCTTGTCAGAACAAACCCATCCCAAGAGTCGCTCCAACAAAGGTTGACTTGGTCAAAACACGCGCATGTCTCAAGTGCTAAGCATTCCACTTCTCCCAATAGACAGAGGAGATACTACTTCTCTCCTTTCACTCAACGTTTATTTAAGCTGTCAACATTCACAAGAAACTGCAAGTTTATCCATTTGGGAGAATCTGACACATATACCATTTCATGTGTCAGCATGTAGTCGAGAATACCAGGCTTATGATTGTACTTCCTGCTTCCGTGTGGGAACAGGAAACCAAACATCTCCTGGCCTCTGCTGTCTCTCAAGTACAGACTTGCAAACCTCAATGTTTCAGATGTAATCGCAGAATTTCTAGTGCGTGGCTTTGCAGAGTTGGTTACAAGAATCAGTCCTGAAGGAACAGTCCTGCTGGTCTCGGGCCGACTATGCGTCTGGTTTTACAGGTACACAACCCACCTGTCTTCTGGCCGGCTTCGACAGACAAGTTAAGGCAGGATAACTGACACACCCTCCGTCAACATTTACCACAAGAGACATAGAGTCATGGTGGTGCAGGCATGCCTCACACACACACACAAAGTGACTCGCCCATGCAGCTTTTCAGTGCAGACAGAAGCTCATGGAAATTATTTCAATCTTAATTCTAAGCTTCCACCCAGATCTCCTCTAATCCATTATCAAGGCAGACTAGAAATAATGTAGTAGCAATCCCTGCTGTTGCACTAGATTAAACAAGAGGTGAAAGCTCACACACGTGCGCAGACACACACACATAACTGTAAAGATAAGCTTGAATTGTGGAGTGTAATGCATAAAGTGCATCTGGTCAAAATGCACACTCACATCGGTTCTAGTAAATGTCTGTGTGTATGTGGGGGTGTTAATTTTATGATCTGTGCAAACCGGGCTTTATGGAGTGTATGATCCATTTATGCATGTGAATTATTGCACTTGGTTGCACACATAAAGCTTCGACATGCCAGATGGGGCTGCATAAATGCATCGTGTTCAGGATTGTGCCGTATTCAGGTCCTCTTTCCTGTGTGTGTCCTGTTTTCTCTCCACCCATTCAGACACACCTTGATGGCGTAGTAGTAATCATGACCTTTTTTTTCAGTTCAGGCCCTCCCCAGTGGTTCAAGCCCCATTGTTCTAGATCCAGATTCCCAAAGGGCAAAAACAGTGGGAGGACTACATAATACTTCCTTGTTCTAGTCTGCATTAGAGGCCACGTTAAGTGCCAGAGAAGCTAACAGGAAGCGGGGGAAGATGTTTGACACATTATGTCACTAGCAGGACAAAATCTGTCAGACTGATTTCCATCATCCTAAGCCAACATAAAAAAAATCTCGGGAAAACTGAACCTACCAAAACGTTGTTGCAGATTTCCTGCAGCTCCTTCTCCACTTTTTCTCGATATTCCTTCACCAACTGCTGCTTCTTCTCGCTGCCCTCCGTCTTCAGGCCGATGCTGGACAGGACCCTCCAGGCGGACCGCCTCGCCCCGACCACGTTTTTGTAGGCGACGGAGAGCAGGTTCCTCCCTTCGTATGACAGCTCGCCTCCCATCTCTGTGACCTCCTTCATGGACTCTGCCATGTCGTCGTAGCGCTCAGCCTGCTCTGCCAGCTTGGCCTTCTGAATCAGTTCCTCTTTATCCATAGTTTATATGTGTTGGGATGGATCGAAGTGGGGGAAAAAATCAAGGGGAATGTGACAGTCGTGGAACTTGAATGGGTGTAAATTAGCGGCTCGGTTTATCCCCCACTGCAATGTGACAACCTGTGAAAAGGCGATGACAGAATTAGGTGTAACACAAGAGCCCGAGGGTGAAACCTGCCGGAACCATGCAGATGGAAAAAATCTGAGTCGCAGCAATGACTAAGATATTTCGAACATTCGATGATGCGCTTCCGACCGCACCGTAGTAGTAAGAGACACGAAAATGGACCGTGTTACAAAATTTCGCGTCCGCTCTAGCGTATTTCAACAACCGGACCTGTCTTCATTATTCAGTGAGTTACTGAATGGACGTTGGCCAAAAGCACCAGGAGCAGCAGGGAGCTGTTGGCGTCACACGGCAATCCGCCACAAAGCTGTCTGGATACAACTAGCTAGCCAGTTAGCACGTTAGCAATGCTAGCTGTCGTAAGCTACATGGGCCACTCCTTTCAATGAAAAAATCACCACGGCGTTACTCCCAGAAAATTAAACCAACCCCGATATGTACATTTATCAGTTAACAAGTAGTTGTGGCGTTATACAAAAGCTGAAGAACACAATAATGATCGTTTGTCACCTACTGAGGTCCAAGGTTGCTTCCCAAATTGGTCCGATTTGAGAGATTGGTAAGAAAGGCGAGGAGCGGCAGCGGCAGCGCAAATCCAACTGACCTGCTCAAACAGGGCGGATCACCTCTGTCTCTGTCCTCCAATCAGAAATCGCAAATCTCCTTGACTGGCATGATTGTTTAACGCTCTAGACCAATATATGTTTAGCGCGGGGGAAGAAGGCGGGGCTTCAAGTGATAGTTTGGCAGACCGGAACGCTGCAGCGGCTGGGGCCACGGGGTTTCTTCCAATTAGAGCAGGGGAGAAGACGTCATCGCATTGCCATGGTAATGTGCGTCCAATCACTCCCTCGCTTTTGCACGATGAAGGCGCTGGAGGCGGGTGTGGCACTCTGTGCGGGCGCATTCATCACGTCCAGCGATCAGTCACGTTTTTAAGCTTCTTTAACATGAACTTTACCTCGAGCAGAAACTGAGTGAGATGCTGCTGCTTTAAAGAGTCTCATTTAACCCTGGTGTCGTCAAATCCCTATTTAACAGAATGTTGTCAAATTCATCTTTCAAGGTTACTGAGTCACAAACTGTTTGTTACGCATTACACAATTTAGACATCATAGCAGCATCTTTATACCAAATTAACTCTTTAACACTGACAATATCCTCAGCGCTACATTAGTGCTAGCATATTTTGGAGGAGTACCGTAATTGCACGACTATTTGCGCAGAAATAGATATCAGAAAAGATCAAACGATGACTGAAAGTTAAAAGGGAAAATGTCGATTGGTTCCTGAACGTTGAGAAGTTGCTGTTCACAGCCAAATTGCTGTCATGACAGTAATGACGTCTGTCAACAGAGGGACTGGGATTACCGTAATGACAGCAACATGGCTGTTGTGGCAACTTTCAGGAACTGTTGGACTTTTTCCCTTTCTTCTAGCTCCTTCTTCAGACCAGTGTTTTCCACTTGCGCAAATAGTCCCATTATTACAGTACTGTAAAGTATGCTAGCATGAATGTAGCACAGGGGATACCATCGGTGTTAAAGGGTTAACTGTGATTCGTCATATCGTCAATGTGGATCCTTGGCAATGGTCAGTTTTGATTTAAACTTTTTTGGAGGGGTGTTGATTTATTATCTTAATGGTCAAGAGGTTGTTTCAGCATGTGCTAACCCTCTGTAATGACATGATACCTTCACAGACTCAGTCAGTAGCGTCCATATTCATCGTATATTTTAGCACTCATCCGTCCTGCTGTGGGTGAAAACACACATTTCCTTTGACTGGTGACGTCTCGCTATGTATCAAAACAAATGCTGGCCCATATAATAATGTGTAACAATGGCTTCTTCTTCGTTAACTAGTTCATATTATGGCCTGACCATAAAAAGGGTCTTTTGTGATCCGGCGGCGTTCCTTACACAATCCAAACCTCGGTGTGACCTTTGAGCCATCTGCTTCCCCACCTGGATTCACCTCTGAGTCACACACAGACACAGACTGATGAGCTGCCAGGTTATGAAAGACTGGAAGAGCTTGTGTAAGAGTTAGAAATCCTCCGGGAGTCGATGATAAAAATCATTTTTTCCTCACACCTTCTTAATCACTCTGTGACAAATCAAATCAAGTCAAAAGAAAACAATATAACACACATATCGGCAGGAAGGTTTGTTTATTTTTTTTCCTCCAGATTGTGTGTGCTTAGTCACACATCGCTACGGTAACCACAGAAGTATTATTTACCACCCCTGACAGTGCAGATAATAAGAGCTCTAATGAAAACTTCAAGTAGCTTTTCTCTGCAGCAACCGCTGACAGGCTGAAGCACCAGTATGGAAAAATTGTAAAACATAATTGCTAATAAACGCTGTATTTTTTTTTTCTTCTCCCAACTGACTGCTCTCTACCGGCTGGCTTCCTGACGATGCAGCCAGCTGTCTGATGCGGTCTGGAGACTTGTTGGCAGAAAATTAGTCGCAAGTGAATAATTTGTGATGAATCACAGGGAAGTCTGGGTCACACTGCAAATGTGTCTGTATGTGGAAAAACTAGAAAACAGGTGAAACTTCATCTCAGCTGTTGTTTTTGCCAGATGAGCTGCTGATTTTTGGACTGATATGAATAAAAAGAAAAGATGATGAAATGAATCAAAACCAGATCTCAGCACGTCATACATTTTGTCGACTTCTGTACATGACGACGTGACACTGACTCAAACCATCGACACATTCAAGGTTAAAAATGCACAGAACAGATACAAATACTATCCTCATGCACAGTCTCCCTGGTTTTGTGTATGTGGCAGCTGCAGCCACAGTTGATGACTGAAATACAAACTTCCTCAAACACTCAATCATCCTAACTTGAATTACGCACAGCGCTGTATAAACTGTGTCACTAAGGCTCTGTGCAGTGCGGGTCAAAGCTCATGATGACAGCGGCTGCTGCTCTCAACAGGAAAGAACATAAAGGTCGACATCCTGTATGCAGCCAAAACAAAAACCCCTCAGCAGCTCGACTCTGCAGAGGATTCTACAGTAGGAAGGAGCTGACAAGCATCAACACAGCCAGAAGCAGTCGGTCTGATTTCATCTATTGGGTGTTAATATTCAGATTTTCACAACAGGACCTGTGCCTGTCCTCCTGCCGGCGGACCAGTGCTCTGTGGACTCAGAACTGAGGCATCTATTTCTGAAGGGAGGAGGAGCTGCTCTCCATGTGCTGTCCACACTAGGTCAGATGGCTATAAATAGTGATGGTTAATAGGTTGGGAAGTCCCATGGTGTCAGCTCCAGTTCCGAGCTGCTTCAGTAGATACGAGCACACACGCTGGCTTTTGTCAGCTCACGTCTGAGGTGTGTGTTTCCTCTCTGTGTAGTGTATGGTGTGTGGTACGTTTAGGGAACGGTGTGGGTTCAGTTTAGGGGTACATCCCATCAGTGGACACAAACTACTGACATGGAAAACGCCACTGACAGCTTGGGTAGGATGCATTTCCTCCATGTAGACAAAGAAGCATTGATTTCAAAGATGGGTCAAAGTAAAATCAATGGGCTCCAGACTTCATGGAAATTGCTGGAAATGTATGGGCACACTCTCACACACATTAATGCTTTCCACCAGCTAAGACCTGGTATTCCCCTCAGAACATCGGTTGAGCTGCTACAAATGGAAGTGCAACATTACAAGTTTCACCATGACGTTTGTAGTGTGTGTGTGTGTGTGTGTGTGTGTGTGTGTGTGTGTGTGTGTGTGTGTGTGTGTGTGTGTGTGTGTGTGTGTGTGTGTGTGTGTGTGTGTGTGTGTTGTGTGTGTGTTGCTGCTTGTGGCAGGAGGGTGAATAATAGATGAGAGGTGAAGCCAATTTGTAACCCTCATAAAACTCCTGCTCTGTAAGAAGCAATGGGCTCCATGCTTGAAGCCGACAGGATCATGGAGTTTTTTGTCCTTTGGTGGTGTGGGAGGGTCGCTGCATGGCGAGTAGGCCTCTGCGCCCCAGCTTGCAGCCCGTCTCTGAGCTCTAATTAGAGGTAATTAAAAGGCTCTCAGTCTCCCTGACAGCTTCTTTGACACAAGCACATCATTGAATTAGAAAAGCACTCAGAGAGCGAAGACCTCTGCCGAGCAGCTCATTTCCACCCATACTGTGATTCACTCCAAATATGAATCTACCAAACCTCATTTTATCTACATCATTAGATCCCCCCACAAGAAGACACCACCTGACCATTTGGAAACACACTGATATCATTTTTAGTTCAATAGATATTGAATAAATGCACTATTTCTCTGGTGGTTTTCTTCTGGATCTGCCTCCAGAACTATTGAAGATCCAACAAATCTGTTCACAATATGATGACTCAGCAGATTTCTTTCTAACTGCTTGCTGTCACACCGCAATTTCCTTTCTAGCTAGCTAGCTAGGTATGAATTTATCATAAAGAATCCTTCACATTACTGGATCCAGAAGGTTCCAGAACACTATCAACATTTAATCATCTGTTCCTGGTCCTTTATCAGGATTTTCAGGATGAGTATTTCATTGAAGTTCTGTTCTGAGTTATTTAGCTAACAGACACATGCTGGCTGTATGGAGGTCATTAGCGTGTCCGTCTTGGACCCGTCGCTCTTCACTCTGCTCTCCTCTTGCGTCTGACATCACATTTTGCTCCTGTCTCTCGGTTTTATTGGTTTTCACCTTCAGATTCGGCTCCTGACGTTTGCTTTGTGTCCTGCGGAGTGTCCATCTCCCCTCCATACCCTCCCACTTCCCTCCACTCCGCTTCTATAATGTATGGAGGCTGAGAATAGTTCTCTCCCTCTGTCCGTCTTTCCTCTGCGCTCAACTCGCAGAGATGCTCGATTCTCAAACACACTTTCATCATCCCGCTTGTGGACGTGAAACACCCCGCAGCAGCCTCGACCTTCAAGTATCACAGGGCGCAGAGTGGAGACGCTGCTCAGAGCCCAGGAGAGAAAGGTCGTTCAGGCTTTGACCTTTGTGTCTTACTGCTGTAGACGACTATAAAAAATGACACTAGGAGGAGAGCGAATTGTCGATGGTGTGGGTGTGGGTGGTCGGGTCCGCTAAGAGACTGTTGACCAGTGACGTGACGACCGAGGAGAGGAGCTGAGAATGATCCAGAGCTACAGCTCATGTGCGTCAGCAACATGCACACAGGAGATTGTTCTACTTCTGGAACATTAACAATAAATTATCTGTCATATGATCCAAAATCTGTCATCTGCTTTTGCTTTTGTCTCGTTGTTGATTTGTTTTGACCTTTTGAACTTTGCTGAATTTTTTCTGCACAACTTGTAATCTTTTTACGTGGTGCTCATATTATGCTGATGACAAAGACTACTCTTTTCTGTTCTCTAAGAACATGACCACCTCAACAGTACACAAAAACTCAAGATCACACTCACGTTATTTGCCTTATTTCCAATCAAAATGTCTCATTTCTAGTCTACTGTGTGTATTCTATTGCGTTGGCAGATTTTTTTAATTGAAAAATTTGCAGAAACAAGTGAAGATTTCTCAACACAAGTTGCTTTATCAGTTGTTCTTATTAAAAATTACATTTTTTGAAAATAATTTAGACAATTTGATTAGAAATAAGAAAATTACTCATTGTAGGATCGTAAGATAGATTTTTTCAAACATTTTTTCTTGTAATTTTTTTTTTTTCAAACAGTTGCTGCGGTTGATTTCAGGTGAGTATGTAGGTGAAGTGATGAGCGGGAGAAGCAGAGAAAAAGGGGAGAGAAAAAAAACTCCCACAAAAGAAGATTAAAGCTGTTGTGATTCAACCTTGTTGTAGCAGTTTGGTGATAGTGTGGAGGAGGCGCAAGGTGTTACACAACAAGTGGCTTCCAGTCCTCCCACTGATGTACTCCAGCACCACAGCTGAAGACAGGAGGATGAAGAACTCCTCTTATTACTCTCTCACTGTTGTCATCATCATCCCCTCTCCTTTTTTCCTTCAGCATATTTACCTCCACCAAGGAGGTTCTGTTTTTGCCAACATCTGTCTGTCTGTCAGCAAAACAACTCGAAAAGTTATAAATGGATTTTAATGCAATTGTCAGGAAATGCTGCTAATGGACCAGGAACAGATGGTTAAATGTTGGTTCTGTTCTGGAACCATCTGGATCCAGGTATGTGTTGAAGGATTATTCATTATTCCAAGATATGGACATTTCCAGCATCTGTGTCTCGAACTATCATGGGTCAGATTGTTGCAACAGAATCCAGAATCCATTGTCTGTAGGTTCTCTGATGTATCAAAGTTAGATCCAGATCCTGACTAAACTCTGGTCCATAACTATTGAACCAAATGTAACATCAGTGTATTTCCAAACAGTCAGAGGATGTTTTGTCAAGGAATCTGTTGATGATGATGAAGTAAAGTTTGGTGGAGGTCAGCGATCGTTGAGTGATTTTCTAGTTTTGGTTTGTGCAGAAAACACAAATACCCCCCCCCCCACACACACACACACACACGCTCACACCACCACCTCTGTGTGTTTTTTGTGCATTGTTTCTGTGTTTGGAGGATACATAATCCCACATACAGACGCTCTGTGTGCACGTCGTCAGGAGATGATGCAGCTGATCGGTTCCTGTGTCAACGCGCAGAGATGAGACACAGGCGGTGCTGCGCAGGAATGCAGCCAAGAATGAAGTTGGACGCAACCATAAAAAAAAGAAAATGCCGCTCCTGAGGGGAAGAAAAGCTGGGGCCTGTTCCAGAAAGCAGGTTTAGTTTGTTCATCCTGAAATGAAGGAAAATCGCTGATTTTTCTGTTCTCTGTTCATGTAAACTGACAGAAATTAAATGTCTTTAGAGTTGATCAGTAAATCTGAA
>NW_027614661.1:0-23675 GCF_965212315.1 Lampetra planeri | reverse complement strand
TAAATGAAAGTTTAGCATTCTTCATTGTCACTTTCCTACCTGTTTAGTCACAGTTACCCTGTGAACAATACAGCAAACGAACAAATGATCAGACATTAACATAAAAAAGGGTAACTTTAAACTTCCTATGTGCATTATTTTGCCTACAGTCACTAGAGGCAGCAGTGAAAGCAATTTTCCTTCGTCCAAGGATCCATTCAATTCATATAACATCACATGACTGATTTAATCACACTTACGTTGATTATAGCATAAATAATCAACAGTATGGTGGATTTACCTTACCTGCTTCACTGCGCCCACATGTTGGTCAGGACCAATTTGGTCAGTCGGCATGTTCCGTGAGCTGTCCTCAAATAGAAAAACCTCCTCAGACCAAACTAAAAGGCTTGTGTTTTTCCACCTCAAGGCCAAATATAAATAGTTGTTCAGTATTGGTTTTCACACTTGAGCTCAAATGCTTTGCACGGCACTCACACGTTTGCTTGGAGCGAGCAGAGGCCCGTCCAACTTCTTTTCGCCCTTTTGATTATTTCACATTTTTCGTCTAACATGTTTTTTTTCCTCTCTTGCGAGCAGATGTCGAGCTGCAGCAGACAACACTGACCAACTGACTGGAAATCTGCTGGAACGCCTCCATGTGTCAGACCGCTGCAGACGCTACAAACAAACAGCCGCAGCTACACAAGCCAGCGTGTGTCGGTGTGACCTGGTGTGGCAAGGGAACTCTACGTTTTAACACCCTGGGTAGAAGACCAGCAACGAGAGCGAGGAACAAGGCAACAAGTCACAAAGGCCTACTGCAACCACATGCAACGTTTTTACGTGTGTGTGTTAAACCATCAAACTCCTGCACAACAGACTCAGGTTGTTCTTTCAGATAGAATCAGACTAGTTCTACATTGTGAAAATGTCCAAATACACCTGAAACACAAAATGATCCTGTTCCCCAGACACGTTGTGATACCATCACCTGAGAGTTTCTGACTGGATGAGACAAATGTTTTTACATGCAGATATACAATGAACATGAAGGTAAATATGTCACATTTTCGAATATTTACTATATTAAGTTTCAGTATGTTTCAACACATTTGAACAAGATCCTTTCCACCTCATTACCAGTCTCCAAAAATAATATTTGTGTGGTAAAAGTAGATAAAAAATAACATATACGATACAATCAGATAACATATTAGAAGGAAAGGCTTCATTGTCATACAGCAGGGAAATTTTACAGTGTTATAGCAGTAAAATTTAATACAGTCTGAGTAAAAAATACAGGGTGAAAAGAAAGATAAATACCCTCCTAAGCAAGGAAATCTGACTCAGACATCGGTCTTACTTAGACAGAATGCAAGATGGCATCATTAACGCTGTATCATCTGTCAGTATAAACTCTTATGTTCACTGCGAGTGGAACACACCAAAAGAACGTAGCATTTCTTCCCTTCTGATGGTGCAAAATACAACATAAATATTCCTCCTGCAGTGATGATAATCAGCAATGAAACCGAGCTGGGCTGTTGTTTATTGGTTGGTTGGGTGGTTCATTCCTCAGAACTTTCAGACGATTTAAATAAAAAACCCTTTTCCCACATGTCAGTTCGCGAATAACACGTCCACTAAGGCGAGGTTCCCTCCAGGGAAATCACAGTGCGCTAAACAGCACTCTGAATCAATAGCTTTAATAGCTGCTGTCATTTATGACTGCACAGTGTTCCATTAGTGAAAACAGTCCAATCACAACAAGTGGCCGACATATTGAATTCATCTTCCAGGCTGATAAGGCTGCTGCAGGCCACCGTCTGGAGTTTGAATGTTTGTTTCTACAGGTGCGGCGCTGACGGAGTCTGCGTGTGCGCTAACAGCCGCACGCTCTGCTTTCTCCGCTGATCAATACCGTCTGTTTTTCAATAATCACTGAATGGGGAGGTCATAACCTGGGTCAGAGCATGTTGATCATATTAGAGGCGACACATCTACCAGCGATAGGGTTCACGTGAGGTCGTTCTGCATCAACTTTGACCAATCCAGCTTTGAAACCATGTCAGGCAAAAATGCTGAATTGCTATTTTTTTTTACATTTTATGTAAATATTTTTCTTTCTTATATGGCTGATGGAATGCAGAACAATCAGGCCTTATGGGAATAAGTGCTGGACTGGAATGCAGACAATTGACTGGCAATTCACGAGATCTTAACCAAGACCTTCACTCAAGACCGATGACATGTATGTTTTAAATGCAACATAGAGCTACTCATAGTGGGATTCAACCAACGCAACTGTGAAAAACGTTTTTGTTTTACTTTATAGTCACTCCAGAAAAGGCTGCACACGAGCCAAAGACAAATTGTTGTGATTTATCCACAGACTGAAACACAGCAATTTCTCAGCTCTTTGTTTTTGTGACGTTGTGGACGTGTGTTGTTCATCTCACACTTTCTCAGACTTTGTGAACATTTGTCATAGTACCGAGCAGATTTAGTTGTTAGAGATGAGTCTGTTTCGTTCCTTCGCGCCACAATTCAACCATTGTTTTTCTTTTATAGTTAAACTACATTTACACCTCAGCCTCTACGTTGTTTGATTGAAGACAATTGGAATGAGCGTGTGGTTGCTTAGCGACAGAGCTAAACCTGCAGAACTTGATTTCATTAGTCTGATGAATTTGATTAAATAAGCTGATAAGTATTGAGCCTGCGAGGCATCTGCATGTCATGTGGTTTCCCTCAGACACACTTAAAGAGTTAAAGAGTTTTCAGTTTCATTCAGTGATATCACACAAATTTACATCACATTTCGCCCAAACTTTGCTGATTTCCTGACCTACTTTCCTCAAACTGAGCGCTGAGAGTGGAAAACTCCTGTGACTTTTTCTTTTGGCTTCAGTTTTCCTAACTGGTCTTGCTCCTTTTCTTTCTTCCCCTGCCCTCTTCGACCTTCTCTCTTCTTCCTGTCCCTTCCCCCACCCGACCTTCCCCCACCTCCTTTCATCCTACTCAGGGTAGAAAAGCACCAAATGCAGCGACGAGAACCGCCTCCACCTCCCACACTTTTCTGGGAGGTGCAGATTGATCCGGCACTGAAACACAACTCACCACCCGCGTTTCACTACAGTTTGAGGGCTTCAGGTCAGGGCTGGATCTGACGGTGTGAACGTTCTCGAACGGGACCTGGCAACAAGTTGCTCTGGCTGAGTGGCGAGGGATCAGGTCGGGTGTCAGGAGCTCGTGTTCATGCTGCAGTGTGTGTTTTCATGGCGGACACACAGCCAGTCCCTGTGTATGCTCACACACTGACTGATTATTATATGCAGACATGAAATGTTTAAAAGTCTAATGTTTGCCAGCGACTTACATGAATTTATTTTACAGTATATTATAATACAGCTGTGTTTACTTTAGAAATATATTCCCAGTGACTGAACACACACAGAAACTACTGTGACGTCAGGGTCTATTTGCACTATGACTGAAATATAATTGTTGTAATGAATACTCAGTAAATAATGTACAAATGATGGAATTATTTTATAATTATTTTTCAGTCTGAGAAAATGACATTCATAGTGTCACTTTACTGAAGTATAATGACAAATTTCTGAAATTCTAATTTGAATCATTTCTTAGTTGTTTTTCACCAGAATCCAGCTCAGATGCTGCAAAAACAAACACCTCCACACCACTACAAATACTGATTAAAGTAGCACTGTGGTGATAAACCATTTATTTATTGTACCTATCCTGCTCGGACATGTTCGATACAGCTCATATCAAGGGACAAAAAGCATTTAACCTTTTGGGCCCAAGAGTCCCACGTTGGGGGACATGGCGAAGATGTAGAAAAAGTGCAAAATAATACATTGAGCACAAAGGAACAAAGAAATTTTGGACATCTAATTCAACAGCGGACCTGGGCTACAAGACAATATAAGCGTTTTGAAATGCCCCACACTTCAATCACTTCAGTCAGCCTCTGCAAAAATCATGTTCGTATATTGTGTGGCCAACATTCCAAAGAGATGACAGAAAAGTGAAAACTTTTTCATTTGCATTAGGTGCCATCTTCATTTACTCTTTACCAGTGACAAATAACACGTCTGTTTTCTTTATTATGACACCAAAGGTGTTAAATTAGGTCGACCTTCAGACACCTACTCTGTTCATTAAGGGTAGAACCATTTCCAGCAAAGGCCTCAAAAAGGTGCAGTGTTTAAGAGGAATATCTGAATATAATAACTGGATCCTATTTCTCCTAGTCAGAAGGTTGAAATATTGACCAAACTCATTGTATATGATTCAATCATTTACACAAACCACTGCATTATGGCTTCAGTGTTTGTTATGGGGCAACTGTCCATCAAATACAAGTGACTGTTGTTATCAGTGTCCTTATGAAAATGAGTCAGTAAGTCCACAGGGTGTTGCAGTGACAGTCTGCTCAGACTGCTACATGGTTTTAACAGCTTCTTCACAAAAACTACCTTTGGTGGACAGGGATGCTGCTGTAAAGCATGTGAGTTGTAGCGTCACACTCCACATGATGTTAAGACCAGACACCAGTGTGAGCAGTGATACTGAAGGAATAAGTGATAATCATTAATCCTCCGCTCATTATGCACAGACAATCCTGCTCGAAGAGGCGTTTTAACCGAAAGGGAAGATGCAGACAAAAGAGTCTATCTATCTATGCAGATTTTCTTTTAATGATCTTATCAGATCAGACATTGACAAAAACAAGCTGAGCCCCAAAACACTTCCAGCTAATGTGATGCTCAGTCACTCTGTCAATTCATACACACATTCTGCAGTGTTCATTGTTCTTGCCAAATATTGCTCCAGAATGACGGTCCAGGTTGAAAATGACTGAAATCAGCGTGAAAGTTGCTGACTAATTTTGTTTGTCTGACCATTTGCTTTTGCAATCTCATATTACTGTCTGCAGCCTCATCAAACTAATTACACTATGTATTTTTTCTTTACTTTACTACTGATAATAAGGATGAAATCAGCTAAGTTGTGTTTATGTAACTGTATTTTCTTATTTCGGAAATGTTCATTTTACCCAGGCTGCCATCCTCATTAAATAAAGTCAATCCCTTTTCTTCAGTCCATATTAAAGCTGAGCCCCTTGCTTTGTGCAAGATTTATTGAAATCACGCAGAAAAACAGAATGAGTGCACATACAAACCAGAAAAAAAGATGGCCCAGAAAGGCAAAGAAAGAATAGGAAGAAACAACAGAAAAGGCGGACCAATGTGATGTTATCTTGTTCTTTGGAATTCATGTTTTTTCCTCATATATGGAAGCAACGAAAACCACCATTTCGCCATTTGGATTAAACATTTCGATATCTACGCAAACTTCTTATGCAGTTGCGACGAACTGATGAGACGATGTATCCACAATAATAATAATTTCCCTCTTGTGTAATTTCATTACTGTAACACATTTTCCTCCGTCGGGGAGTAAAAAGCCAATCAGGAACGGGTCCTGGAGGAAAACAAGCGCTGGGATTGGTGGAGACGCAGCGTCGGTTTCAAGGCGACCCGCGGACGCACGGGTGGGGGGTGTCTTGTGAATGGAAGGGGCGCCTGGAAACCGGTGGAATCTGTTCAGAAAGACGAGAGCGAGCCACCGGACTCCAACCGCCTGAGAACAGACACTGCGGGAAGTCACGGTGGAAAATCATGGGAATATAAACCGGTTCTAGTATATTTCGCGTTTCCAGCTCAAGCGACAATGGTTACGTGTTGAACGCGCTGGCTGACTTCGGACTAACCGCCGTGTTTTTGGGAGCAAATTTGACCTAATTTCCAGCGGAGAAGTGAGAGTGGGCTGCTTGGAGTCACTTACAAAGACCCACAAGAAGTCATGACACGACGGAGGTTTCATTCGGATCTAACTCCTTGAAATACGAGGGAAGACGCCCGGGACTGTCGCAGCTCGACGTGGTCGGACTACACGTTACGTGTTGGGGCGTTTAATGCAGATTTGCGCCGTTTTTTGGTCGTTTTTAAGTCGTCCAACTTAGATCAAAGTTTTTTCCTTCCTTCCCTCCCCCCCCTCCGCCTCCTCCTCCTCAACTATGGCGGCGGCCAGGTCCACCGCTGGCTCCGTGTTGATGCGGATCATGTGGCTGCTGTGCGGGCTTCTCCTATCACCTTCCTCAGCTCAACACTACAACAGTGAGACCGGTATATCTGTCCCGGAACACGGCTTTTGTCAGCCAATTTCCATCCCGCTCTGCACCGACATCGCCTACAACCAGACCATCATGCCGAACCTCCTGGGCCACACGAACCAGGAGGACGCGGGGGCTGGAGGTGCACCAGTTCTACCCGCTGGTCAAGGTCCAGTGCTCGGCGGATCTAAAGTTCTTCCTGTGCTCGATGTACGCGCCGGTGTGCACCGTGCTGGAGCAGGCCATCCCCCCCTTGCCGGTCTCTGTGTGAACGGGCACGACAGGGATGCGAAGCCCTCATGAATAAATTCGGCTTCCAGTGGCCGGAGCGGCTTCGGTGCGAGGCTTTCCCGGTCCACGGAGCCGGGGAGATCTGCGTGGGTCAGAACACATCCGAACCCAGCAGCCCGGCCTCCTCGTCTGCTCCCTACGCCCCAGATTTTGTGACCCTTCCCCCGAACGTCGCCCGACCCAACCCGCGGGTCCCCCCGCACAGCCAGAACCACGAGTTCACCTGTCCCCTGCAGCTGGAGGTGCCTCCGTACCTGGGCTACCGGTTCATGGGGGTCAAGGACTGCGGGGCTCCGTGTGAGCCCACCAAGCCCACCGGCATCATGTACTTCCGGGAGGATGAGGTGAAGTTCGGCCGGCTGTGGGTCGGGATCTGGTCCATCCTGTGCTGCGTCAGCACCCTGTTCACGGTGCTCACATACCTGGTGGACATGAGGCGCTTCCGGTACCCGGAGCGACCCATCATCTTCCTGTCCGGCTGTTACTTCATGGTGGCGGTGGCTTATGCAGCCGGCTTCTTCCTGGAGGACAAAGTGGTCTGTGTGGATAAATTCAAGGATGACGGCTACCGCACGGTGGCCCAGGGAACCAAGAAGGAGGGCTGCACCATCTTGTTCATGGTGTTGTACTTCTTTGGAATGGCCAGCTCCATCTGGTGGGTGATTTTGTCCTTGACGTGGTTCCTCTCGGCCGGAATGAAATGGGGCCACGAAGCCATCGAAGCCAACTCCCAGTACTTCCACCTGGCCGCCTGGGCGGTCCCGGCCATCAAAACCATCACGATCCTCGCCATGGGCCAGGTGGACGGTGACGTCCTGACCGGGGTGTGTTTCGTCGGGATCTTCAACGTGGACGCGCTCCGGGGTTACGTGCTGGCGCCGCTGTTCGTCTACCTGTTCATCGGTACATCCTTCCTCCTGGCCGGCTTCGTGTCCCTGTTCCGCATCCGCACCATCATGAAGCACGACGGCACCAAGACGGAGAAGCTGGAGAAGCTGATGGTTCGGATCGGGGTGTTCAGCGTGCTCTACACGGTACCGGCCACCATCGTGATCGCCTGCTACTTCTACGAGCAGGCGTTCAGGGAGCACTGGGAGCGGACCTGGCATATGCAGACCTGTAAGCGCTTCGCCGTCCCCTGTCCGGTCCACAACTTTGCCCCGATGACCCCGGACTTCACCGTGTTTATGATCAAATACCTGATGACCATGATCGTCGGCATCACCTCCGGCTTCTGGGTCTGGTCCGGGAAGACCCTGCAGTCATGGCGGCGCTTCTACAAGCGCCTTAGCAACGGTAACCATGGGGAGACAACGGTGTGAAGTTTGTTGCATCTTTTGAAGCCACAAATACCACGGAGTTTTTGAATATGATAACCATGAATAAGAGGTCAGATAGCTTTCATTTTTATACTTTCTTTGGACGCATTTTGTCTTTGGGTGTTTTTTTTTAAAATTGTGACAGCAAGTGGAGCGTTTGAACTCACGGGCTTGTATCTCCTCTGTATTCAATAGAAAGTGGAAGAATCTGCATATCCGTTCTTCTCTTTTGGTCATCAGACACAGTTTTGTTTTGTATTTGTGGATTATAAATGGAGTCAATGGCCACACTGGTCCCTGGACTGTCACCTTAACGCCGGACTTGAAGTTAGTTTTCTCACGAAACTCCATACTTATTACTTATTACATCCTTTATATAAGTTGAATGTACTTCTTGTCTATTGAGAGTTTCTCAGAGGGAAACTTAAAAGACTGACGGGCCTGCTCGTGCGTCCTGCAGCACAAAGGTCAAAGGTGCGATCCCCACCGCAGCCCCTGACTGTGAATTCGTTGAATAGATATGATTGGATTATTCATGTACATTTTTAATTTACTCTGCTTTTAGCTGAAGACTCTTAATACTCTAGTTGTGTCAGATGTTGCAGAGCACAATCTCGCTAGTTTTGAAAGAGTAAACGCAGCAGCTCTTGTCGGCATGTTACCAGTGACTGCGCACAAACCTGCCAGAAGTTGCTCTTTTTTTTTTGTTGTTATTTTAATTTTCCACACTGTTGACTTTTTGCTCCCACATTGAATGTTCACCTCCGAAGCTGAATGAAGTTACTGTATGTGTTGGTTTGCACAGCGTTTCTCGAGGTCAAACGTGTTAAAGTGACTGCAGAAAGACTCTTAGGCCGCGATCACACCCGCTCTGTTGAGTTTGGGCGACGACTTGATGTGGCACAGAGTCAGAGGTGGAGAGAATGACGTCACGTGTCAAAAGGGGGCGGGGGCTGTGTTGGCCAATCATGTACGTGTACGTGCTCCTTCCTGATGGATTACTATGTTACATGGATACCTTTACAGAGTTGTAAAATCCCCACAGTGGGTACGACACACATGCTTTAAGTTGCTTTTGCTTCTTACAAGCCTACAAACAAACTTAGTATGTCATCGCCTCAGCGGTACCGAAACAACAAGGCTAATTTCAGAGTGCTAACAGAGACCACACACACACACACACACACACACCACACACACACACACACGAGTTCTCTGTGAGGATGAAGCTCATTGTCCGCCTCTGTGGGTGGTCTGTGAACTGTTGGATCCCTCACTCAGAGACCCTTTACAGGTTTATTCTGAGAGTAAAACTGGTTGTTTAGGATTTTGAATGTTTTATTTTGAAATACTGGATCATGTTGACTGTACACACACATACACTTGAGCCTGCCAAACTCCCGTGTTATTTCAGTGTCAAATGTCGTCCTGAAGTCTGCCGTCTCTGTCACTTGGATGTCACAAGGCTTTTTTTTCTACATACCGACTGAACATATTAGTTTTTAATTGTTAACTATTTTCAGTGTCAAACAGAGAAAGATGCATTTATTTTCCGAGCTTCGTGTACGACACACGTTTACCCGCCTCTCTATTTGTTCTGATTAAAACACTAGTGAGATGTCAGAGGTCACAGCCTCCAGGGGGACTTTCTTTTTTTGTGCGTGTTAGACAGGCGACACATAACATGTGAAAATAATCTGCGTCGAACAGGTTTCTGTGGTCAGTCGTTTCTCAACAGGCCTCACGTGGAACCGATGGGAGAAAACACAAGGACACAATTCTCCTCAAGGTCCCCGTCTCATCTCCCTCTCTCTGTCTTGAACGTGTACATCTTAACTCTTTGTACAGTCATTTTTTGTGACATAGAAGCAGTTTATATACCAGAAAAGGTCTTTTCCCCAGTGTGAATGTATGTACGAATGAGTCCGATACGTCTCAGCCAGTGAAGGAGACACAACTCTTCTGCTCTTTTTATATCGACACAATTTCTGAAGGATTATGCATGTGTGTGTGTGTGACTTTTTATTGGAACATATGCAAGCTATCAAGTAAACACACACTCTGTTTAAAGGCATATTGTATTTATGGGGATACTCATTTTTGTCTTTTGTACTTGTTTTTTAATGAGATAAGCCTGTTGTATCTGTACAGTCTGAATAAAAGTGGTACGGTTTGTAAGTTGTGGATATGTGGTTTGTGATTGCTCGTTCTTCTGACAGAAATATTTAAGAATATATTTAATTTATATTGTACTTTACAAACATCAGGCTTACAGAACAACAATAATAGCTAAAGGCAGGTTAATTAAAAGGTATAAGATCTTTTTAAAAAGTTAAAAGAGCAGTACGTAGATGGTGAATTGTAACACACACTCCTGTGAAATGATGCTGCGGTATTGGGATCATGTTGTTTTACTTACCACCCAACACTCATGGCATCTTGCTAAAATACTTCCCGTGAGCATGCAGACACATGACCTGTCAGACATCAGCAATGACAGAGGCAACATTGTGAGTCCGACGACCTAATAAGTGAAACTATGCTAGAGCCTGAATCTCAAATGTTGTCAACAGGTTCATCCATATAACTGAGAAATGTTTGAGAAACGTTTTGCATTTTCATATAAAGGTGATGATTTTAAATATTCAGTATGAAACAGAAACTACAGGATGATGTGCAGCATTTTTGCCAAAGTCTAAAAATCATTTCTCATTTCAGTGGTAGTGTAACTAGTCTTTATAAGTTGCTTTGAAATTGTATGACTTTGTTATATTACACTTAACGTGATAAAAACAAACCAAAAAACTGAACAAAAAACATACATCCAGCAATTTTTAAACACATGTTTTTGCAAATCAGAAAGTCAGAATAGAAAAGTACAAGGTGATGAAAAAAAAATATTTACACTAGTACAAGTTAGACCGATGGGGTCAAAAGGTGCATAAACAGAGATTAAACCGATATTTCCATGGATGGTGTGTGTCATTGGTGTGTATTCTAGTGTGTTAAATATACAAAAACTGAAAGTAAATACTATTAATTCACCCTGGGGCTTCCAGAGAACATCACTCAAAGTATTTTTGTGTGGTACAGCAGTGTTAGCCCTCATCAGAGGAGTATTCTTGAGTTAAATTACTGCTCTTCATGTTTTGTTGAAGTAAAAGATCAGCCATGCACCAATACAGGATAAAGTTCTTCATACAAGTTCCTCATGGTCACACTACTTCACATACTGTATTTGTACTTAGACGTAAAACTGTCGTGTGGGGGTTAGTGGGGCTGGTGGGAGGGAGTGCTCTCTCAAGCTGCATGTCTGTGTAGGCAAAGAAGTGTGTGCCAGGATTGGCTAGTTTCTTCCTCCTGATTGGCTGATTGTCTTGGAGGGAGCATTTAAACCACGATGGCAGCAGTCAGCGAGCTCTCTCATCCTCATTCCTCATCCTCTCCCAACTGGCCACCAGTGCTTTGTTGGATCGAACAGTTTTGAAGACTAGTAGGAGTGAACTGTTTTTCTCCTGTTTTTGTATCGGTTAGGCAGGTCAGAGTTTGTCTTTTGTTTCCATTGCATTGTTAGCATTGCTCTGTTCGTTATTTTGTCCCTAGTTCACTCTGAAGTCAGATGTTCCCCTTATTATCCTGAATAAATTCGTTTGTCATTTGTCCACATTCCTCCTGTACGTAATAAGTCCACATAAGGGTCTTCGCCTAGCGCTCTGGGTAAAGGAGGTTCAAAGTAAACTTTATTGTCAAATATAATGTATATGCATGATATACAGCATAGATGAAATTACAAACCTCAACACACAGTGCCAACGGTACAAATAGTACATAAATTAACCACTAACTGTAATATAAATAGTGTAATAAGTCACGAACTGGTTGAAGCCCGACAGAGCCCGAAAGAGCTTGAGGTACAAGTAATGCATCTCCATATGAGGGCTCTGGAGCTGGAGCGTGGTCCACCTGTGGTCTCCACCCCATGGTCTGTTAACTAAAGCACCCTCTCTGCCTCTGCTGGATTTGACATCAGCAAACACAAAGCATTAGTCCCTCTATTTCATGAGTCTGAAGTTGACTCCGATTTCAGTGCATTTGAGCACATAGCTGCTGCACTAAATTGACCCCAGGTGTTCGGGTCTCTTTTGTGACAATACAACTTGTTGGAGAAAGCCCAGGAGGTCTGGTCAAGTTTGTCCATTGAGCAGAGTCTTGATTATACGACATTAAAGAAAACTGTTGCAGGCTTATGAACTTGTCCCTGAGGCCTATCGGCAAAAATGTAGAAATGATTAAAGCTGCCAACCAGACATATGTGGAGTGTGCACGTGAAAAGAGTGTTTTATTCGATAAATGGTGCCAAGCTTGTAATGTCAAGACTCTTGGAGACATGAGGGAGCTGATTTTAATGGAATAATTTGTCTTCCAGAGACAAATTGTTGTCTACCTTAATGAGCAAAAAGTTGCATCACTAAACAATGCTGCTTTCCTGGCCGATGAGTTATTTGAACTCACAAGAATGTGTTTTCCATGCAACCCGCAATTGAAGTGTAGTGCCTGAGTGTAAAGTCAAGTCGCCAAGACCAATGCATAAACTGGAACCACCACCCGCATCTGGTGAGAACCGAGTGTTTTTATTGTCACGAGCCACTTAATTGCTGTCTGTCCTGTTCTTAAAAGAAAAGGACAACGTGCGCTGCCTAATTTCTTCTGGCCAGGGTTAAAAGACGATGTTGCATGGCATTGCTTGTCCTGTCCCACCACCACCTGACCGGACCTGCTGAAAGTCCAACCAACCTGTGCCACCTGCCCCCCCCTGCCCCCTTGCAACCAATCCCAGTTCTTGGGGAGCCATTTGACCGTGTTTTAGTGGATTGTGTGGGACTGTTGCCAAAAACGGAGTCTGGACGTCAGTACATTCTTACTATCATGTGTGCTGCTACCTGCTACCCTGAAGCCATCCCGTTACGCACTTTAAAAACATAAGCCTGTTAGCTGTTAGCCGTTACTCACAAATTTCTTTTCCACTTTCGGGTTACCGAAAACCATACAAATGGATCAAAGTACCAATTCCATGTCTCGAGTGTTTGCTCAGGTGATGACTTGATTGAAAATAAAACACATCAAATCCTGCCCTTACCATCCCGAGAGCCAAGGTGTGCTGGAGAGATTTCACCAGACATTGAAGTCCATGCTGTGGAAATTCTGTTTAGAGTCCAGCAAAGACAGAGATGATGGTCTTCCCCTGTTGTTTGCCGTTAGGAAAAACTCCTCAGGAGTCATTAGGTTTCAACCCTTGTGAGTTCTGGTGTGTGGTCCCCTTCGCCTCCTTAAGGAGAAATGGCTGTCGGAAACACCTGAACCATCAACATAATGTGCTGGATTACGTGAGTCCTTTCCGTGAGCGTCTTCACCATGCGTGTCAGATGGCCCGTGAAAATCTGTCTCAGGCACAAAATACAATGACAGGAAAAGAAAATCTACAGTGTGCCATGTTAACATGCTGAAACCCTATCATTCTACAGAGAGCCCTGCTGCACCGGAGGTCCCCGTGATTGTTGCTGCTGCTGCTCTGCAAATGACGGGTTGGTGGAAAAAAGTTGTATTGTTGCCAGTGGCTCGACTGACAAATTCAGAAGTGCTAAACGACCTAGAATCCTTCCTTTCCTATCTGTCCTCCTCTGCTTGTACAGATATTATCCATCTGATTGAAACTGACCTGTCACGGTTCTCTGATTATCCTCAGCAGACTTCTGTCTTGTACCACGACGTTGATGTGGAGGTGGAAGGACATAAACCCATTAAGCAGCACGCACATGGGGTGAATCCCTGTGCAGGAAGTAGACTATTTAGTTGAACATGGACTCGCTGTTCTCGGCACTAGTGTGTGGAGTTGTCCCAGTGTTTTAGTCCCAGAGACCGACAGCACCCCTCGCCTCTGTAATGACCACAGGAAAATAAATGTGGTTACCAAACCAAAAGATCTGTTTCCCCTTCCTACAATGGATGACTGTATTGATACAGTTGGCTCAGCCAAGTTCATCACAAAGTTGGATCTGGATCTGTCTGGCTACTGGCAAGATCCACTCACCTCTCATGCCTCTCAGACTAGACTGGGCGTAACAAACATATATGTATTCCCCTTGAAACCATCTTTTGAGGCAGTTTAATGATGTTCTACACACTTGATATTTACAAAGGATCTGGTTTTATTTGTCTTGCAATTTCTCTTCAATATGTGTAACTTTGAATTACAGTCAGTTGTTTTTTTTCTCTCACTCACTGAAACAGATTAAACATCATCATTTATGAAAGAAACTGCTGAAAAACAGCAGGAGGCTCTTGGTCTTAATGAGCAGAATGTGAAAAGAATCATGAAAATGTTGGAAGTTGTTGCTGATAGTACCATTCACCTGCAGGTCTGGTTCTGACCTCTAGTGGCTACAGATTGTAGTGCAGGTTGATGCACTTCAAAGAAGAACACAAGGTACAGATACAACTGGTGGAGTTGCTGGATTCTGACAGAAAGGTGGTTGGAGTGTCATGACATGTTCAAACCAGTAATGCGCAACAAGAATATTTGGTGGTGTTTACAACGTTTTTTTTTTTTTTTTTTTAAATACTTTGTGTTTGTCAATTCTGTCTAATTATCTGATTATACTGATTATATAAGAATTGTTATTGTCATTGAGCAGTTTGTGATTGAACATTTTTCTGTGAAATTTCTACGAAGGCCAACTGAAGTGGAAATACGGAAATTTGAATACAATTTTTTCTCTTCAGTTTTTTTTGTCAAATTTACGATGGCCGACTGACATCAACTGATGCAAAATGTTTTTCCTTCAGTTTTTTTTCAAATTTCTAACCGGAGCATTTTACGGAGCATTTTTCAACTGCACAGAATTTCAAACCCACAGTGAAAGAAAAAAAGCCAATAGGATATTAATGAACGAATGAATCCATATGAGCAGGATTATTGCCGTGACCCTTCTGGTTCTTATCGTGTCGTTGTAGTGCAAAGGGAAACAGATGGAGATGTACCGGTTGTACGCCATCGCCGCTTAGCTGCAGAACTCAACTGAAGCAGAGGCGTACATACAGCACATCTGAGAACATCTGGGAGAGCATGTGAGGGTACAGCGACATGCTGCTGCTGATTTCGTTGACAAATAAATTGTACAGTAACAGGTACATGGGGGTTCGTGCAGCCGTCTGTCCTGGTAAATAACCACAATAAGAACCGTGTTGACCACACAAATGAAATACAAGTACTTCAATGTTACCATAGGCTCCCAGCACAAAGCCTACGACCTCTGGGGAGTTCACCATTCCTGCTCTAATGTGACACAACCACCAGACAGGGAAACGCATAGCCTGTAAGCACTGCAGTAAAAGATGCTACATCAGGGCAAAAACACACATGACCCCATGTGTCATGGCTGTAGCATTCTAACCATATCAAACATTCATTATAATAAAGTTAACAGAAGTACATGAAGTTACAACACTTGATCTCTGACAACAGTGCACTGATGAAACAAATCAATTCAAATATACAAAGCTTTGGAACATGAAGCAGGTGAGGATGAAGACATCTGATTACAACATAGATCTGTTTTAGTTGTGTGACAACTGCCACTGTCAAATCATGTCTGCTTCTCAGTAAAACACATTTATATACTCAAAGACTCATGAACATTCTGAGTGGTCATGATTTTGCAGTTAATTCATGTTTTTCTCACCAGAGAACCAAATGTACACGTGTTCAGCTCATCCTTCTGAATTACAAGCTACGTCACTGAATGCATGGCTGAAACTCAAATGATCATTGTAAACATTGTTTGAACCGTTTTAGTTTTAATGTATGTATTACACAAGCAAATATCACAGACGTCTCCTCTGTACTTTGTAAAATCCCCTTTGAGTCTTGGATTGGGCCAGTTTCTGAAGGCAGATCCTCTCCAGCATTCTCACATGTGATGGGAATGATCTGAACTGCCGTCCTGGAGTCTTTGGCTGGGCCCCTGAAGGACGCCCACTCCAGTGTTGGCTCTGTGCTTTGTGTTATTGTAATGCTAATGGTTGAACTGTTCCTTAGTCTGAGGTCACATTCACTCCACAGTGCTTCTTTGGGAACCCCTGTGAACCTCTCTGGCTGTGTTCATCTCTCCCACAGTTGTGACCAGCCTCCCTGCCCCCGTCGCTGAGAAGCAGCTCAGATCAAATCACCGTCACTTCACCATAGTGATGCGATTGGCCACATACTTTTACCACACAGCACTGTTCGCTGTCTTGTGGTCAAGTGTCAATTAATGCAATTAATTTGAAAATCAAATGTATCTGCATGTTGTGTGAAGGTGTTACATGATGACAAATAAACGTTTGCGGAAGAGTATTAGGGCCATGTAAGAGAAAAATATTTCAGAGTGGGAAGATTTTTCTTTTCATTTTGCTCTTCGTGAAAAAAGGAGAATAAAGTCAAAATTTCGAAAATAAACTCAAAATACAATTTCGAGAATAAAGTCGACGTTTGAAGAATAAAGTCAAAATACAATTTATTTCAACTTTATTCTCGAAATTTAGATTTTTTTTCTTGAAATTTTGACTTTACTCTTGAAATTGTTTTTCAACATTAATCTCGAAATTTCTACTTTATTCACAAAATTGTATTTCGACTGTCTCGAAATTTCTACTTAATTCTTGACATGGACTTTTTTCTCAACGTTCTCGATGTTCCTCCTCTCAAATATTTTTCTCCTACATGGCCCTAATATTCTTCCGTAAACAACAATGACACTAATGACACTCTTTGATATTCAGAAAACTGTGTGCACCATTAGACGAAACCACCCTATTTTGTTCGCAGCCATGGTAGGTCTAGAAACTCTCCGTTAGCTCACGAGGAGTAAAATCCAAACTAAACTAAACAATAACTGGTGTACAACAGTCTTTGGAGTCAGCTTTGGCCTCGACCTTGAACAATTTGGCGTTAAACTTTTCCAGTAACACAGTCGCCAGAACAAATCGGTCCACACCATACACAGAACACTTGCCCATGGAATCTCCTAGGTGTTCCTTGGAATCTGAAGTCACTGTGATGCGTGGGCATTTGAAAGACCACTGTTTATCCTGCCCGTTGGATTGAGGCCTGACAGTTGAGAGTGCCCAGTGGTTATGAGGTCAGATGGTTAGATGAGCCACTGCACATAACCCTGAACACGCAATCTCCACCATGAAACAAGGTGGTGATGGCAGCATCATCCTGTGGGGGTGCTTTCCTTCAGCAGAGACAAGGATCTGACTCACAGTTGACTTTCCAGGTGTGTTCCTTGGGCTTGACAAACCTCTGAGGCCTTCACAAAACAGCGGAATTTATACTGAATGCATGTTCCAGCTTATGAGGTTTTTAAAACAATATAATCGTGGGTCTTCCAGAGAACTACATAATCTCCCACGTTTAATATTATTATTGTTTTTTCAGTCACAAATTTCAGTTCGCTCCTAGTTGTTCTGACGAACGCTGCGTGAAAGGTTACGTTTCGACCGGCTCCATCCCCATCGCTACGCTGTGACTCCCTCACTTTGATGCGATAGTGGTTTACGAGATATTTACGATTTTGCGTACGATTTTTCCCATAGACAATGAATGGGAGCAAACTGAAAGTGGTCATATCTCCCCCAAATCTGACTTGAACCATACAGAAATACATCTATGAGTTTGGGGTACTACCCCCGATCAAACAATCTGTGCTTTGTCAACCTTTGACCTACGACCTGCGAAGGGGTCAAAGGTAAAAGTTTCCCCTTGCACAATAAACATAAACTCACAGTTTTTCACAAGCTTTATACATTGAACATAAACAAATTATTAGGTCTGCTTCCTCTGACGCTCAAAAAAGGATGGCTGGTCGATAAGATGTAGGGTTTTGATGTAATACTCTTGGCGCTGGCAGCCCAGATGTCCAGGCTGCGTCAAATCAATCTCTCATTTTTCGGATTCTGGGCGGCTCAAACAAATTTTTACCGAATGAAATGGATGGGGCAGTCACAGCCCCCTAACTCAGCTGTACTTTCATCTTCATCTCTTCATCAGGGTATCATCACCGTGACAACCGTAGGTGGTTTCTCAACCTGTAGCCCTTGCAGTGCAAAGGGTCAAGGGTCAAATTTCACATAGGAAATGAATGGCATTCCAGAAAATATGAAGGAAGAGGTGATTTCTCATAAACTATACATCAACGCGTTCAGGGAATCGTTGCTGTGCCAGCCGGGGGTTGTGGCACTTGGACTGCGAGAGGTCGGGGGGGGGGGGTTCTACCTGTGCCACACTGGTTGTGTATTGATTCTTTAGAGGTTGTGAAATGGTTGTTTATG
The DNA here is from genome assembly GCF_965212315.1 of Lampetra planeri. Lineage (NCBI taxonomy): Eukaryota > Metazoa > Chordata > Hyperoartia > Petromyzontiformes > Petromyzontidae > Lampetra > Lampetra planeri. The sequence goes on along the minus strand of NW_027614661.1, from coordinate 5,507 downwards.
GGTTATGTGATGTTTGTTTATGGGTTGTGTGTTGTCTTTGTATAGTTTGTGGGTGTGTTATTTATGTGTTGTGTAATGGTTGTGTTTTCCATGGGTGTTGTGGTGGTTTTGCATTTTGAAGCTGCCGACAGGCTGTTCGTAAGAACGGCCCATTGTGCCACAGCTCTGCAATTTCTGGTTCGATGACACGGCAACCGGCGGCATGCATACGGCAACGGGCCCAGTGGCAGACCCACATCAAAATATCTCAACGAGAGGTTTTCTAGCTTACTGATGCTCCAGTCTGCGCACAAGTCCAACCTGCAGTGTCATTCCTTTGCCATCTCCTGCAAAAATACATTTTGAAGTACTTTATTAGTAAGAAATTCTTGTTTGAATTGTCATAATTTAAGTAGAGTACAGGACCGTTTCATGGAGTGATCACCAATCTAGTATTTAACAGACCAGCCAAATCCCGCTGAGCAGAATCGGACGTGTTCCAGACAAATGCGACTTCACAGTGATCGTATGAACTACAAACATGATCTTCCCTGTTACAGCCTCACGTTCAAAGGACGAATGTAAATAAAGTAATAAATATCGAACCAAAATCAAAACAGTGTAATTAATACATGTTAAGGATTCGAGGGGAAAAATGGCTGTGGAAACGAGCATCCTCCCCATTCCCAAGTGGACTGGAAAATGATAAACGTATTTTGAAAAGGTTGTTCACCAACGTAATTCTTTCTCAATTATGTTATTAACAAAACATAATTGAGAATGCGTTTTAGTTGTGTGGGAATGTAATTCTTTGGAGATAGTGTTGATGTATACTTCATTTACATGTGCAGACTGTGATTATTCATGATTTTAATAGTTTAAGTATTCCTGATTCTGATTCAGTGTTTTAGATGAAACGGTTTTATTCCTGTTTCCAATAGACAAATATCCTGACAGATCTTTTGGGGGGAGTTTGAGTGGGAACAAACACAAAATTTTTTCAGGTCGTCTGTTTCTTTCTTTTTTTTTTTTGTGCGCAGCAGCAACTGAATTTCTAATATTTGTGAACACACTGTCTTGCTGGTATATTTCTGAAATCTTGTCTCTTTATTCACACATGTTCTGACCAGCTCTTGTTTCTCCTGTTTCAGAGTAGGCTGTTTGTCTGAGAATCACACAAACACTTTCCTAATAGTTGACCTCGACTGCAGTGCTCAGAAACACTGAGATCAACACACTGTCTTCTGAGACAAACTTGTTTTCATTAAAATGGGTGATTAGCTGATGTAATGTCCATCTAGACTCTTTGCAAAGAGTAAACATGGTGATTAAACCTCAGGGTCGTTATGTCCAGAGGTCCATGTCATTAGCCCATGTCTCGATTCCCAGTACATCAGTTTGGTCCCTGAGCATTGCATCAACAGTCATCTCCAGGCAAAACAAACAGTAACTGTATCCCTCAACACTGATGTTAGATGGATGATGACAGCCCAGAAAAACAGGACGTCTCCACTCTCTGAGGGGTTGTTGAGGCCGCGTTTGTTAACACATACCTAAATCTAAATGACACTACTTTTATTACCTTTGTACTGTAAGGCTCTGGGGCTATTTGTTTTTTTCCAGGTATTCCACAATCCAAAAACATGGAGGACTGAGCTGTTCATGGTGCCTCTCGTCTTTGGCCCAATGTTAGATTGGCTGCAGCTCTCAGCTGTGGCCCCGAAGGACAAGAAAATAAAAACAGATGGATGCAATGAGTTCTCACACCTAAATGACCTCACCTTACAGTAGTCAAACAATCTGATACCTCACTTCACCACATTCTGAACAGAAACCATAAGGAAGATTATTTTTCAGCCATGTCAAAGCTTAGGTTCTGTCATCGGTCTGCTTAGGATTCCACAGAAATACCCGTAACTTAGTTTGCCTCGACATGCAGCACGTCACAGGGCTAGAACATCTGTGACCGCGTAAATGGGCATTTAATTAATATCCACTGATGGAATCTGATCAAATCAACCAAATCAGTTGTGTACTGAGTCATTTGGGACCATCACATGTTCACAGATGTGACGTCACAATGACACAGACACATATTAACGTACATACTGTATATTGTTTGGTAATTCAGTGAGTCTTCATACTGTACATACTGCCTGCTGCGGATCACAGGTGGATATTATGTTATTTGTTATTTGTTTTTGCAGAAATTGTTCAATGAAAATGTCATCATGAATAGGTAATTTAACAGCATATCTCACCAGTAATGTAATTGATTACATTACACTTTAATTATATACTAAAGCGGTGTTGCCAGATGTACGAGAACTATCGTATCTGTAAGATAGTTTTGCCCTCTGTATGATGTACGATCAATATTTGCAGAAAAGGCCAAATGTACGATAGTTTCAAGGTACCCACGACCAAACTTAATTTGTGATTTGAAAGCGACCAACCACATCACCTTCACTTCACATCAGCACCATTCACCACCTGACCAGCACGCCCTCCCCCCTGCTGTCAGGTTACACCTGCCACCAGTCAAATCATCGATGATAATGCACCTCACGTGTCAACCGAGGATGTGTACTACTGCAGTTAGCGAACACCATTGTATGAACATTATGTTGTGTCTCGGTTTAATCTTTGGAATATGGGTGAGAAGGTCGGAGAAGAAGAAGGACAAAAATGCAAAGGGCCTGGCAGTAAGGCCTAGGGTCAAGACCGCATTAAACAGCACCGCGCTCAGCTGTACCCGCCCCCCCCCCCCCCATACCCCCACGGGAGTTGGAGCCCGTTTTCAAATGATGGTTGAAACCTGTGGCTTGTAATGAGACAAAGGCTTATTGTCGCTGCTGCAATCTGAAATCACTGTTCTGAAGAACCATGCCAAGGGAGCTCAACACGCCCAAAAGGTAAAAAGTTTGGCTCCAAATCAAGTTTTTATTGTTCAGTGCCTGCAGCAGACTAACGAAAAAGAAAAGCTGGAAACCAGAGTGAAAACAGCCAAAATAAAGCTGTCTGGCTTTTTAGCCAATCTCAATATTTCCTTAAGAACAGCGAACGATTTGGTGGAGGTTATGAAAGGCATTTTCAAGGACTCAAAAACTGCTCAGGGCTTGACTGCATCTTATCTTTACTCGAAAAAACAGACCTTCGACCTCAGCTGCACCTGCAGCTTCAGTGTCGGAGAGTGATTTGGAGCCGCAGGTTGAAATTGGCTATTAGGTGAGTTTGGCAATTTGATTACTTTTTTGTGAGTGGCTCTATTGTAAGCTGTTCATCATTTTATAGTTCTTAGTGAAATGGTCCCATTTCCAAAACACTGGGCTTTTTCGAAACCGCCAGGTCTCCCAGAATGCATTTCTCATGAGCTAGCAGCAATTTCAACGCAGGCTAAAAGCTGATTTGATTTTCATCATTTGGATATGTAATTTTATTAAGTGTTAAGAATAATTCATTTTAGAATCAGAATATGTTCAGTTTATCCAAATATTGCTTGTTTGGAAACTTGTTATTTAACTTTACATTCAAACAAAGTAATTTAGAAGCTAATTGGGATGACGGCCTATGTTGACCGGCGACCATGTCGGTATTCCCGGCTGCTAGCTGCGAGCTGCTCCCGTCCAGCGGCTTCCATTTTCGGAATCTAAAGTGTTACTGCCCCACAATAATTATTTTTAAAACTTAAAAAAGTGACATTCAAACAATCTAAATGAAAAAATGACAGCAGCTTTTAAATCAAACCAGATGTTTTCTGCCATGACGTCATTACAGCGTTGCATTCTGGGAACGAGTACGCCACGAAGACTGGTTTGTTACATATTTTTCGTGATTTTTCCCCATATCAGTATATCATCTGGGAGCTTTTGGCCTACTGCAGATTTAGCGTGTGTTCACACACAGCATACTACACACTGACTTTGGGCCAGTTAGTACACACAGCTAGTATAGTATGTGGTTTTGAAAGGACCCACTGACACAGTGTATAAATATGGTTTTGTTTTGAAGGGTAATAAGAGAAAGAGTGTTTTCATAATGGACCGCATTTGACTGTAGCACAGTTGCCGTCTTCCCTCTGTGTTGTTACATCAATTGGGACACAAGGCACAGTTTAACGTTCACTGTGGTGTTATCGTGTTTAGTTTTGAGTAAAAAACAATAATATTCAAGCTGCAGTACGATATTACTGTATTTTGCATCTGGTAACATTGTACTACTGTTACATGTAGCTAGTTACCCCTCTTGGACACATGACAAACAACTAAACATGGATGAGAATAATGACGAAAAAACCCAGGGGATCTCATGCCTCTGAATGCTGAGTGGAGCGTTCAGCATTCAACAAAGAATAAAAGACACTGCATTAATCGAGAACAATGACGCCGTCCACTTTCACCTTTCAGCGTGATCGGCAAACATCGGGAGCAGGATGGCGTTAACTCAGCAGTGACGTTCTTTTCAGATGGGTAAACAATGACGAATGCAACCGCGCTCAATATCTTTCACTTGTCCGGGCTGAGTGACATGACGGCAAAGCAGAGGCTCATTCTTTTCATTTTGACCTGGTTGTGTTATAGTGCCATTTTGCTTGTGAACGGCGTTCTTATCGTTACTATCATCAGGAAAGAAAAGCTTCATGAACCAATGTACTTCTTTCTGTGTAATCTGTGCATTAACAGTCTTTATGGTACTGCAGCCTTTTACCCCAAGTTCCTGTTCGATCTCCTGTCTAACACTCATGTTATTTCCTACGCAGGCTGCCTCTTGCAGGTGTTTGTTATTTATTCTTATGCGGCAACAGATTTCTCTATTTTGGCTGTGATGGCCTATGACCGGTACGTGGCGATATGTCGGTCACTGGAGTATCACAGTATTATGACAAAACACCGGTTGTTCTGCTGCTGGGCTTCTCTAGGTTTATACCTTTGCTCTGTCAGACTGTGGTGATGATCATGACATCCAAACTGGAATTATGTGGCTCTTACATACAAAAACTCTACTGTGAGAACTGGTCCATCCTGGAACTCTCCTGTAATTCTATAACAACAAATAACATTGTTGGTTTTCTTATTATACTTTTTTATTTTGGGCATGATCTGTTCATTGTGTGTTCATATGTACGGTTAATTAAATCAGCATTTAAGTCAAGGGAAGGGAGGAGAAAGTTAACGCAGACGTGTGTGCCGCATTTCTTGTGTTTGCTTAATGTATCGGTTGCTCTGCTGTTCGACCTCATGTACACTAGATATGGATCCATTTCAGTTTCCCAGAGTGTACGGAATTTCATGGCCATTCAGTTTCTCATGATTCCACCTTTACTTAACCCCATTATTTACGGGCTGAAACTGACAAAAATTCGCAACAGTATTTTTGGATTTTGTGGAGAAAAGTTGAATGATTAAGGCAGATGCCTTTTCACTCAGTGTAGTACACGTAGCTCCGAGGACATGAGTTGTATGAATTTGACATTTCAGTATCATTTGCAATTATTTATTTGTGGAAAAACAACCCTTGTGATGTTTAAC
>NW_027614660.1:0-23684 GCF_965212315.1 Lampetra planeri | reverse complement strand
GGTCACTGGGGCCCATAATTACTTGGAAATTTTCCCATTAATTGAAATAATTACACTGTAATTTGCAGAGTCTACAAACTCAAGACCCTCATTTGAGTCCTCACAGCATCACCATCAATCTTTCACCAAATTACATAATTGTCTAAATTCTATTCAGCCTACTTCCTGACAGGCCTAAACAGTGGTAGAGGATGCAGCCAAACTTCAAACAGCAGTTCTTTGAAGAAGCTGCCAAGTCCACTGTCCTGCTCGTGGTCTCCTTTTACTGCTTTTTACTGGTGCCATCTGGAGATGTTCCAGAGTTTGTCAGTGACACAGTGAGCTGCTGAGTGCTGATAAAGGCCTGACTTCTGGCACAAAGACACCTGAGAAATCTGAGAATACATCTCTGGAGGATGGTGCCCAGCCAGATTGGCACCAACTCTTAGAGGACGTGTTCATGAGGATCCTTTTTTCCTTTTATTCTTCCTAAAAGAAAGCAATTCTGCAACTACAATAAAATGCACGACCAGTATAAATAAGAGCTCAAATCAGCCAATCAAAACACGACGAATCCTGACCTTTTATTTACATGACTTCACTTCCTATAAATTAGATTCTAACTGTTTTGCGCACAACAGATGCAATGTTTCACCATTACAAAATGAAGTTAAGAATCTCACCGCCAATAAAAACTACAAAATGAGATCACTGACACAGTCTAACTTACTCAAGCTGAAACTTTATTTTGAAAAGCGAGGGATAGTCACTCTATTCCAGAGCACTAGTGCAGATGTTCTGTTTAGATTAGAGAAGTAGGAAAATCTGAGCTGAGCTCATTCAGTGGTGCAGAGCTCTACCTTGAACTCGCAGTGAAAGCTGCCTCCAGAGCTCCAGAGCACAAACTCTGCACAAACTCTGACCAGAATAAATAGACTGTAGAGCTTCTCCCTCAGTCAGTTCACCTGTACATGAGGTCATCTGTGAAACATTCCTCCACTCCAAACACTGTCGCTTACACTTGATTGAGCTGCTTTCAAACTCACAGAATCATTAAATAAACACACCGTTGAGTCCTTGTAAGGAGCCGCGACTCAGTCAGATACGTTTTTCAGATTAAAGGCCAAGGTCAAGTAACTTTAACAGAACCCCTGAACCGTGCGCATGCAGCGTGGCAGACACAGACTATGGCTTACATCAAAGTCTCCAACGTCAATGTTCAGTTATTGACCAAGGCAGTCCCAAAAAAAAAAAAAAGAATCCCAGATTCACAGTCATCCACCTCCCCCAGATGAAAACCATTTGGTGACTGGAGAAGGAAGGCATTCCTAATGGAGAGCAGCAACAAGGAGCTGGAAAGAATGATCATGGGCTCGCCCCGAAAAATATGTACTGCACTTACTTCACTGTTTCGAACAGAGACAACATGGATGAGAAATGCTACTTGGAGACTGTCATCTGTGCGACACATGGGGCTTCACATGTACAGAGGAGGAGGATAGCGGGTGTTGAGTTACTCCAGATTCACCACCCTCCTTCGCTGTGTGGCATCTGGAACTGAAACTTCTCTGCATGCATTTGGGCTAAATTAGCATCAGGTCATCTCTGTATGACTCAGCAACATGTAGCCGACTTAGAATTCAAATACACAGCAAATCGACACCCATAGAGGAATGAATGAATGGCACCTTTGTTTGGTCATTTCAGCAATTAGCTGAAAAGGAGGGCTTGGGTTTCCCTCTTTACTGCTGTCAATGGGTCAACGGGATCGGCACGGACCTTAACATTCCTCCATGACAAGACCAACCCAGAACAATGTTTACCTTCATCAATCTTCATCTCAACCACCCCCTGACCCTTCCACAGAGGAGATGTCCTCACTGCTAAATCAAGAGGTCCTATTACACTGACTCATTCTCTTCAGAGCTGATGTGAAAAATCTCATCATTTGACACGGACATGCAGCGATGACTGAGCAGCAGAGGGAACTAGGATTTTACAAAAATAAAATGGCCTTAACTGTCCTTCATGTGGTTTTCCCTCAGTTCTTTGTCCTGCAGGCTTGGTGAAAATCAAGCCACCTCGAAATCCTTTGTACTGGGGATGATTTGGACAAAAGCTACTTTCCACTCAAGTCGATGACGACCTTATTTTTGGAATATTGTACTGATAATCCAGCAGATCTTAAGACCGCTAGGGACGACTTGGATGAGCTCATGGAAATCAAGAACATGTGCACGCTTTAGTCACTGGGAGAAAACAATGACAACCAAATGTTGGTCTTCAGATACTGAGGCACAGCGGTGTACCTGAAAACAGGAGGAATTCATCGCACCAAACAAGACAGAAATCGAGAATGTGAGCAGGTCATTTCTTTGTGGTAAAGTCGTTTGCTTTTTCACTAGCAGGCCGTGTGCTGCGAGCAGACGGGACCCGGCCACTGCTCAGCGTGGTGGTAACAGGTCTGACAGTGATGAGGTTGTTGAACACGTCATGCCTGGCACGTTAGCTCATTGTCGAGTTGACATGAAGAAAACACATGACAACGGTACAGTGTGACCTCTGGAAGGAACATACGTCTCATTTCCTTGACATAAACACATCAACCACAGCTGCACAACTGGGCCTTGCGTGCAGGTGTGCAAAGCTGCAGCAGCTGAGACCTTCTTCAACCAGTAGGCCACGCACTTTGGACTCTAGTGGTCGGCAACACGAGGGGGATTTTTGGATTCATCATTAAGACCTTGAAACTCATCACCATACATCATCGTAGTCATTAAAGGATGACATCCTCTCACTCAGGTGTCACTGAATCGTACTCACGAAAAGGACTGAGTGTGTTTTCACATAACGTGCCCCAGCTGAACCCGGCAGTCCTTTAATACTTCTATTCATTGTCAATTATCAAGAGACAAAGTCTAGTTAAACAGACTCAAGTAGCCTCTCACTTGTCTTCTCCTTTTTGTCAACGTGCTGCAGAATACACAGAAGGATCCAGAAGGCTGTCGTTCCCATAAATCTTTGTCAACAAGTCATCGACGGGTGAAATGATTTCCAAGTCCCTGAATGTTTTTTTTTTTTTTTTTTTTTTTTACTTCTTTCAGCGTATCTGAGTGAACTTTGTTGAGGCAGCTGGAGGGTAGACCCTGTTCCCATGTGGTTTTAGAGGGATTTTAATAATAATCTGGAAATGGATCCAGTAATCTGCAGGATTGGACCGCTCCACATGTGATCATTGATTTCCAACACACACAAAGACATTGGTGTATTTTTTGTGGTAAGAAAGGTCAAAAATGTTACTATTCGAAAAGTGATGCAGATTTAATATGTAACTTAACACCTCCTCACATGAACTCACAAAAATGGAAGACCGTTGGCTGTCAGGGGGGTGGATGTAAAGTCAACAATTCAACCAATCTGTTTTTGTTTTTTAAGAGTGGCCTCATAAATACTTTCATATATTGCTCTCATAATAGTATTATTATTATCCTAAGACACGTTTTCATCTTATTCTTTCAATTATACAAATTTCAGACCTCTGCTAAAATTATTTTGAGTGAAAGAAAAAAAAAGGGGGGGGCAAAAGGAAATGACAACATTGAATAAGCAATTTTTTTAGCTGGTGTCTGTGTGTGGTTTGGACAGCAGCTGTGCAGCCACGTCGCAGAACTGCTAAATACAACTGAGAGTATAATCAGAGGCTGAAGGCCATGACAAAAGGGATCTGAAAGGAAAGGAAGAGAACAGCACAAGGAAGGAGAGCGAAAAGATCTGGGGCGAGAAAGTAGAAGTGAAGAGCCAACACAAATGGATGAAAACGGATCAGTCTGCAGGCTGATGTTGTGTTGTGGAGTGGTCTGTTTGGGTCAGATGGAGCTTTTCCTGTGATGTTGTGTTGTGGAGTGGTCTGTTTTGGGTCAGATAGAGCTTTTCCTGTGATGCATTCTTGTGGGGAGACGTGTTTTTAGATCTGTTTCTGTTGAGTGACCGTCCTCTCCAGCTGTTGTGTCCTGTGCTGATCTTACCGTTTACGTTCATCGCTGGCAACACCAAAGACATTTTGGGCCGACTTCCTTTATTGTGGTGGTGCAGGAAGTAGGAGATGGTCCTGAGAATAAAGAAGGAAATTGAAACTCATTTTGTTGCTGTAAAAAATAGTGGGCTCTGAATATTTGCCAGATGTTAACAAAGAACTGTCACAACAAGCATGCATCTCTGTAAGTCGACCAAAATCGAGAAGTATAATCTCCGTGAACATTCATGTTAACTGAACTGTTCGTTCCAGCAAAGGGCTCCAGTTAGACATGCTACAAATAAATGCTTTTCTACAACTAAGGAGACAAAGTTTTATCTGATTTCATAATGCAGCTGGTACCGGATTAAACACTTCAACTTCCCAACTGGAATAATTGTTGTCAGTTGTGTGGAAATCACAAGCCAACGACTACAAGAAATCCAATTGTAGAATTATGAAATAACCAATCCTTTGAAGAATGAAGAGGGATATTACAGGGGCTTTTCTCATCAGAAGCTGAACTAAAAACATGATTTGTGGCACTTGGCTTGGGTGAGATGAAAAATGAGCCGTGTTAAAAGTGATGACAGGCCAGGATTTTGGTTTGAATTTATGGAAGGAATTACAGTGGTAGGACAGGAAAAAAACACTGCAAAGTCTTTTAGCATGAAAGCAGATACACAGATGAATGGCGACTTCAGTCAAAAGAGAGGGGGGAGGAGAAATAAACAGCATGATACACTTCTAGACACAGAGTATGAGGTAGTTGCTGCTTTGTACTCTGGAACACACGTTGGTCTTCAGGTTTATCCACAGATGTTTAAGGTCAAAGGACGACGAGCACGATGAAATGATGACTGAGGTTATTCTTGACAAGAGATCAAATCTGTTTGCACGAAGCTCCTTTTATTTTCTTACACTTTACATTTATTTTTATTTGCTGCATTTTGGAGATCAGTTTATTGTCGTCTTGTTTTACTGTTTGCCCACAAATGTTGGTCTACTCATTACCAGAACCTGGGTTTAGTCTGACAGATACAGCGGGGGAAAATAGGTCCTGAAGGCGTCCAACATTTTCATCATGAGATATATATCTAAAGGGGTCCACTGACGTGAAATTGTCACCAGATGTCAGTAACAACTCAAGGAATCCACACATACAAAGACATCAGACGTGTATAAACCGCAAATGAAGTTATGTGTGATAAAGTGAAATGACACAGGGAATAATTGTTGAGCACATGGAGAAAAGGAGCTGCATGGAAACCGAGGAAACACAAGAAACCTGCTGACATCTGTCAGCCAGTCACCTGAGTTGGATTCAACTGAAAATCGATGGGAAGAACTGAAGGTCAGAGTTCATAAAAGACCACAGAACCTTTAATATTTCAGTGGAAGAACAGGTCAAAATCACATCTGAACAATGCATGTGACTAGTTGCTCCATACAGGAAGGGACAAAGTATTAAGTATACTTTTTATTAATTGTATTCATACGTCTCCCCTGTGTCGTTTCACTTTTTTACTCCTAACTTCATTTATCGACGTGTATGTTTGATTAACATGGTTGATACGGACACCTGGTGTCAATTTCACGTCAATAGCCCCGTTAGAAATCTATTTACTGAGTAAAACCTGTTCAATATTTATTCTCCCAGCGGTATGAGCTCCTGGCACGGCACAAATGTCTTTGAGCCGCTAAGGGAATACTCATGTGCAGGTATTTACGTTGCCTTGATGGTGTCAGTGGGGCGGGGGGTGGGGAGGTTGGGAGAAAACCAACTACATTTCTGCTCATCATCACGGACCAGCGGACTTGTCAAGATGACAAACAGCTGCAGCTGCCATGACAACAGGTGAATTTTCTTTGACACTTACAGGACACGGTCCACAGCGAAAGCAGACCGTGTTTCCATGCGTCTACCTCAGTGTACTTACATAAAGCCACAGGGGCTACAACAACACACAAAGTAAAGCAAGAGTACAAAAAGACGTGAACAGTTCCATATTTCCTCCTTGTTGGTCTTGTTATGTTTTCCATCACCTCATGCTCATTTCACACTTACACAAAGCCACAGGTGGTTACGGATCTGCCTAGGGCTTCAAGTAACCTCGACCACTGCAGAACAACTAAAGAGTGACCTCAAGCTGGCGGAGGTTTAAACTTCAAGAGAGTGGAAGTGATCTGATTAAAACCTGAACAAATTCCATTCCCAAGTTGGGAGTTTTCACAGTCCTCTACAGTAAAACCAGGCCAAGAGGACATTTAACATCTAATGAACAGACTCTTCTCGGAAACCAACTTGACAAAACCAAGGAGCTCTGAACAGAAATATCAAGAAATAATACTGTTTATTATTTTAATGAAACATTTGTCTCTTGGTATGAAAAAAGTCTTCTTTGTCTTTTGTATTCAACCTGACACAGTACTGCAAGCTCTTCATCAGGTCAGACACAACCAGGCAACTGGCTGAATGTATATTAAAGTTCTAATCGCATCAATCTGATGATAACTGATAACTAACCTCACTGCCCACAAAACACCAAAGCTGCTAGAGATGAAGGGACAGCTCCTTGACCCGTACGGGCTCTCAGCTCTGGTACATTGTTATTATTGTCCCGGTTGTCACCATGCCAACTGAGAGGCGGACCTTTGTGACAAGAGGTCTTGATCTTTGACATAAGCTTCAAAATTCCCATCCCAGTCGAGAAATCCTGAGGATTTTTGCGAGGCCAACAATGTCTAGAGAACGAAAACATGTCAGGTGGAACAGGAAATATTCTTCTGTTCCAGCCAAACGTGGTACTGAGATTTGGTAAAGTGCTTTGGACGTCTTGATACAGTTCACTGGCAACCAATGATACTGATAATACCTCACATACTAAGGTACACATGTGATTAATCTTATTTAATTAGCACAAATATATATAATTATATATATAATTAATATATATATAATTAGAAAGGACAGAAAGGAAAGAAAGAACAGGAAAGAAAGGACAGTATAATATACCCAAACTAATCAAAGAATTCCTGATGGGATTTCCAAGATGAATCATTTCGAATGGGAAAAATAATGACAGGCCTAGAGCCTCAAATGGAAAATGGGCAGAGGAATAAAGTCCAAGCACATTAATAATGAACTGCTCATGTCGAAAAGCCAGAAACACGGTCTTGATGACTGCAAATGAAGCAAGGAAACAGGACTGGACGGTGGGGGTGGGGTTAGGTGGGGGTGGGGTTACACCCATTTCACCCCTTCCCCCACATTCTTTTTACATTGAACTTTCCTGCTACAACACAGACCTACGACACACTATTTATGATTCATACATTCGTCCCACCATGCTTTATGACCAGACTGAGAGGAAGACAAAAACACTGTGAAAAGCTGTGAAAACAGTTCCTAATTTTAAGATGAGTCGTGATGTTTTTGTTTGGGGGTCGTAACCGTTGCTTTGGTCAGAACACAATCATGCACCAACAGGTTGAAACTTACCCTGCGGAAAGACACTACGTAGAATGTGTCACCACGGCGATTGATCTCGTCAAAGAAGTCGCTGTAGGTGTTATGGGGTGCGTAGTATACCTGCAACTCATTACCAGGATTCCTTTGGAAGAAAAACACGTGATAGTTAAAAGAATGAGGCTGAAAACAAGGTCAACCTTAATGGGTGTTTTCAAATTGGAAATTCCATTTGGATATTTTATGCCTGAATTCTAGTCACCTGTGCCTCTGTAACTATTAAATTGACATAAACACCTTTTTATACACCTGACATTACAGACACAGTGACACTCTCCTCCTACTACTACTACGACATTTCATCTCAGTCGAATTGTCCAGTTACACTCAAAGGGTGCGTCAACGTTGGTCAGACAATGAGTTCAGACAGCTCAGACAAGTGTAGATCAGATTATTCTTGTTGTTGGAACCTGTTGTCCTTCATATTTCCTACACAGGTTTAAAACAAGGAGGGGAGGAGCCGCAACAAACATGTCTCATCCTAACTACACAGTGCACTTCCAGCAGAGAAGTTCTGACCGATCCTTGAACCCTTAAAGCAGTGGACTAGGGATGCCTTTTAAAATCAGTTGGTGAAATTGTAAAAAGGGGAGAATTTCCAAAAAAGGTAAAAGAAACAGAAACTGTATCCCGTTTCAGAGCTACTTCACAGACCAGCAGTAGTCAAATACCAATATGTTTACAGTTGCTTCAGATAATGGAGTCATGAAAAGGTGACTCAGATACTAAGGTACTCAAACATCACTCACAATAAAGTCTGCATCTTTCAAGTCACAGAGGGAAAAAAGGAAGACCTTCCTGACTCCAGGACGTGTAACTGCCCTTGTGGAGATGGCGTTCAGACTAGTTACAGCAGAAAATTCATTTTGGTTCAATGATTTGATTTGTGTGAATGTGAGACAAATATACTATCTCAGTCCTCCACTTACTTCTCCTCAGTGGTTTTGGTGTATTGGACCGTCACAATCTGGGCACTCTCTGCATCCTTGTTCCCTGTTTTCTATTAGGAGAGGAAAAAAAGAGTAGAGCTGCTACAACACATTTTAACTTCCAATTACAGAGAGGAGCGGAAGTCTGAGCAACACTACTGTACAACTAAATAAAACATTTCACCCCCTTTACAAATAGTTAGATGAACATCGAATGCATTCAAGTATCAAGGTTTTCTCCAGATAAACCACGTGTTTTATAAATGTTACAACCTTTGAACGTGTGTTGTTCGGGGAAACACGTCATTGTGCCATGGTGTGTTATACAGTCACGTTGGGGAGTGTTATCTTAAAATACTGGGGAGATGTTCTGATAAAATGTCGACAAGTAGTAGTAGTAAGTACACACACTTATACCAGTTTGGGACATGGTATAGACCAAGTGAGTGTTGTCTTGGCAGATCGGAGTTACTGACAGATTTTGGAAAAAAGAGCAGAGGGCACTAATCCTGTTGTGTTTACGTTCTCAGGGCTAAAGTATTCAACTCCGCCCAATGAACGAGAAAGTGGAGTGGAGGAAAAGGGGAAGGTGAGAGGTCTGTAAAACCCCTCGAAACTACGATACAGGCATCAAATGCAAGTGAAGTGTGAGATCCTGGGTACCATGTGCTACATCCATCCTCACACAGCCCGTGAATAGTTTCATCTTTTCCAAATCATCCGTCTGTGACATACCAGAATGGTCCTTGTGGCTTTGTGACTGTTAATCACACGTCTGGATTTGGTCTGTTGCACTTCATGACGGTGGACCCAACCCCTCAGCTCATGGGCCAACCTGCCAATCAAAGTCTGGTTCTATTTAAATGCATATTAAGTTTGATGATGTTTTAAAATTCTTCCATTCGTGGTCTGATTGGGGAGGAGAATACGTACAGAGGGTCACACCTTCATCACTTACTCAATGCACTTGGTCCTGTTGACAGGAGGCTGGCAGGGCGGGGGTGGCCTGAAGAAGACGGGATCCTTCACCACCATCAGGGCCTTATCCACAGAGCTACAAAAGTCAAATTCACACATTTACTGTCCCATATATCAACAATGTGCTGAACACTCCCTCCACATGTGCACATTGAAGTGAGAGCCAATGTGGCTGCATGCCCTGACACCCATAGTGAACTGGCCAACATGGAGGACGCCAATAATAGAAGAGAATGGTCTGAGCGTGGGTGCAATTCTGTTTTTATTACAGTTTATGAGTTACTAAAGAATTTTATGGATTACGTTTTGATGGTTAACATGTGCAGAGATGGCAGAGCTTCCATTGGCCAATATACATGGGCAAGGACCAGGACAGACATCAGAGGCCTGAACATTTGTCCCCTATTACAACCCTTTAAGTACCTGAGTCAGACCCATTACTTACACTTATTAAAACATACACGTCACATTCAAAAATGCTGTCAATATTACAGTTACAGCTCAAGTCTGAATCAAATACTGGACCTCTAGTATTTCATTTCATGCAAAGAGCTCTTTAACATAAAATCTGACAAGGGATGCTGCCTTCTCTGCTCACAGAATTCACACAGCTCACGTGATTTGAAGCGGATCCAGCTGATGGCTCTTTGCACGCACTCAAATGAGAAAGATAAGTTTTGTATGAACACATTCTCACCCAGCCAAGTCCGACTTTGTGTAAGTTGTAGGTTGTAGGACTTACACAAAGGATCGGTAAGTGATTCCATTGTAGTGTAACGAATAAGTAAAATGCCTTGATGTCCTACAAATGATCCTCAGGAGAGGATTTAGCTGTACATGTACATCCCTGATGTAGAAGACCAAACTGTTGAACCGTTAATGAATGACAACAGACAGCATTGTGGGACTTTACCACTCGGATGCTACTGTACCTTTAAGGATAAATGTTCCACCTCCCTGTGAGTGAATGATTACATTCGTTGAGGTGCTGATGTAAACTGTCTACAGATGTTAATCACCCTGAGGAACCTCGTTACCAAACCCTGTGCCAGTGATGTAAACCCTCACCGTGGGTGTCCCTGATCGGAGCCAACGTTTGACCAAGTCGCCTCTAAACGCTGTGGAAATGGCTTCCACCAAACAACATGTCACATCACGTACACAGGGTCATACGTCTACGTGAGGGGCCTTCCTGTTCAGGCCCACCTAGAGATTGGGTTGCGTATCTCCTCGTCATCCTGTACAGTTTGGTGCTGTCACCTCGTTGGAACGGCTAATGTGTTCCTTCCTGCCTGTGTTGGTTTAGTCCTGCGAGGAGACCTGATACTACAGATGAATGCTTTGAATTACCCATCTGACACCACATACGGGCAACCGCATTAAAAACTCTCTGACCACCTTGCAAAACATAGTTTGCAGCATGTGGGGGTGCAGGTAATGACCCAAACAAGTATGTTAGTTTTGCAATTTACAAATGAGACCGGTGGGCCTCTTTAGCATTTCAAAAAAAGGAAGAAAAATATATAACCTTTGGAAAAATAAGGTGATATCAAGCTAGATGTCAAACAAGCCCTGACCCCAGTTTCCCACCTTGTTACTCATAACACAACGTCTGGCAATGTCCAGAACGTTCCAGCATGCGTATTTACACGTGCCGGACCAGGTGAGGATGAGACTCAGTACAGGTGCATCCTGGTCCAGGGATATTGTGTGTGTGTGTGTGTGTGTGTGTCTCTGGGTGGAGCTCACTACCTGTCAGCCACCTCGGTTCGACCACTGCTGAGAGGTTCAGGGCCCATCGCGGCCTCAGAGTTCGTCTCAGAGGTGAAAGCCAGCAGGTGTCTGCTGCTGGGATGCATGGACTCAACCTCCAGCCCGGAGCCAGAGCCACCCTGAAACTGTCTGAAGAAACAAAAGGCATCCAAAGACACAAGTTAGGTTCAATCAGGAGACTTGAGGAACGTGGTGCTGGACTGAAATGAAAGCTGAATACCACGTGGTCCCCAACCTACGTACAGGGTGGTGAACTGTGATTTAGACTGTATAACCCAAAGTACACTGGGGCACACACACACAAGGACAAAAAAAGAGTATTTATACATTGTAACCCGACCTCACTGGGTGGCATTTTCATTTCAAAGAGATCTGACCGCAACATTCCCGAGGCAACGCTCCCAGATACTATCAGACTCAAACACACATACAGAGTACTACCAGTACTACAGTCGATATCACACGAGTCACTCAAACTAACAGATGGGCACAAACATAAGGACCCATGAAATGGACTCATACGACTGCACTGGAGAACAAATCTCACAACCCACAAACTGAAAGTGTTCATTCCCAGCACAAGCAGATTATTATCACATCCAAAGATCCAACATTGTTAGAGGCCTGCATCGTTGTAGACAAAGTTATACTTGGGAGAAAACAAACATTTTTCCAACATGAGAACACAAAATCTGCTATTATTGTTGGAGGTGGACTGAGTGTACGTTTGTGTAATCACACAATCCCACCCGCCGCAGACTTGGTGGAATCAAGCTCCTTTTCCCTTGTGATTGAGAAGAACTTGTCTGTCACAACTGTTAAACAGAAACCAGAACCACTACATAAATAGGAGTTATACTTTGTAGCCTGAAATCTTTTTTGAACTCTTTTTTCATCCTACATTTGCAAGTAGTAACTGTGTATAATAAAACAGTTGCTTTAACCCATCAGTCACAAAGTTCTATAAACTCTGACATCAACATCAGAGCAATGGAGTGAACACAAAAGAATGATGCAGCAGGGATGGATTATTCATCACAGAGACTAACTTCAGGATGAAAAGACAGTCCTACATTAAGGGCATTACGTTGTTTGTCATTGTACCACTTTGTGCTTTGGTTGTCTACAATGGGTTCACGTCATCACCTGGTTCACTTGTGTCATAGTCAGCCTGTGAGGTTTGAACTTAGGACACTGGGGTACAATTGTCTCTTTTTCTAGGATCACAAGCATACTTACAATGTCCAGTCGCTCCCCTTTCTCTCCATTACAAACTGACCGTGTCGATATATATCTGAGATCATTTAATATTACCCTTTTCCATACATCATGTGTCACTGTGCCTGCACCAGAAACAACATATGTATTCTCCACCCTAAAACCAGGGAAGTCGTCACTAAACATCTTCTACGAATTTAAAAGAGTAGTGATTCGTTTAACTGTGCCATCTATCTTGTGCCATGATTTCAAAACACAAAATATATTGGAGAAGCATGATTCCCACAATGAGTCAGGCTACCCCGCACCCCCCACCCCCACCCTGGCCAAAAAAATAAGATTGTGCGTGTACAATAAACTGGTAAACTGTTACCAGAAATATTGTTTTTCATTATTTCCTTTCGACTAAATTTTAGCCAAAGGACACCAAACAGAATTTCTGTGTTGACATTTACAGATTTACAGAGTGTGAGTCATTGTTCAGCGCTGCACGCTTACCTCAGTGGTCCCACATTCAGCACAAGAAAAACCAAGACCACCATGAGACACACAGCTCTCCTCTTGGGGGACGTTGCTTTCAGCACAGTATTCTGCAGGGAAAAGGAGTCTCATGTTGTAAATACAAAAATAAGTCCATATCCTCCCCACTTGAGGACGACTTCCCCTCTTGCTCGCTGCTCACCTCACTGAGCAGGCCCTCCAGCTGCCTCTTCAGATGGCCGTTCTCACTCTTCAGCACCTCGTTCTCAGACAGTGCCATTTTCAGACGAGCCTCCAGCGACA
Organism: Lampetra planeri; assembly: GCF_965212315.1. Lineage (NCBI taxonomy): Eukaryota > Metazoa > Chordata > Hyperoartia > Petromyzontiformes > Petromyzontidae > Lampetra > Lampetra planeri. The sequence goes on along the minus strand of NW_027614660.1, from coordinate 10,483 downwards.
GCATGTACTCTTTCTTCTTTTTCCGAGATAAGGACGCTGACTCGCGATTCTTTATCATGCGCTGCTGCCTCTGGGAAAACTTTGCCTTTGGTGAGACAGAAAAACGACATAAGGATAACACTTAACCAAGTTGGTGTTGTTACACGTCGCACCGCACATCTGCTCACATCTGGATGTGTTTGGGGGACACCTATGGAAACAGGAAACTGAACGAAGGCAGTGAATTACACATGCAGCTGTTAATCTACATTCTCAGGGTCTGTTTCGATAATGACTTGATTTCTTTATGATCTCCTTCTAAAAACTTGCAGTCAGCTTTGATTAATTATGTTGGTTATACTCCTTGATGCCACATTTCGAGAATCCGAGCTATGCCATCTTTCTGACACAGGATGTTTTGGTACATAGAACAGAGTGGGACGACAGGTGACTAAAAACAGGAAACAAAAACCGAGTTCAGGCACAAACGGAAGGGAACGTGACATAAAAGTCAGGTTTCACTTTGTTATTCTCAACATCTTGCTGTGGTGAGGGAATAATATGAGACGTGTTCAACATGTCTGTCATGACATTCGTTAACCTCAGCCCCACTTCCGAGGGGGAAAAACAAAAATCACGCCCTTTAACCCCCAAAGAGCCCTTTGGTTCTCGCAGTCGAGCTTCCGTTGGAGAAGACTTCCGCTCCGATCCTCAGAGGTTGTGGAGGTCATCTGCCGTGCCTCTATGTGAAGACGGATGTGTTCATGGAGTGTGTCACTGTGTTCACATCAGAGACACGCAGACACCAGGGTACTGTGTTTGGTACAGGTCTGCACATCGAAAACGGTACAGCCAACGTCAAAAGGCTCTAATTCGAGCCAGACAAATGCCGTAAATCAATAATCCAACAGTATTTGGCATTTTCAGCAAAAACAAGTGTAAAAGAACAAACAAGTGACTGGATAAACAGAGAAGGGGCCAACACCTTCACTGTCCTTCCAGGCCCCAACGGCCCCCACTCCTAACACAAACACCATCCCTGGGGTAAGCCTCTATGATCCGAGGCCTAATGGCCCCACTGGTGATGAGGGTATTTGGAGCCCAGTATTTGTCTGCTGTCTCCTGAGAAACTCCCGTCTCCCAGCTCTGCTCTTGGAGACTTGCCACAAGACGGAGCCTGGGAACACTGCAAATAAGCAGTTACCAGGGAGTGGAAAGGGGGAACTTCACACTGATACCGCAGCGAGGCTAAGGCTCAGAAGGAAAGTGTGGGACAGGAGGTAAAATACGATTGTGACATTTCTGAAAACCCACTTGAATGGTTAATGGCCTAGCAGTGACACAACATACTGGTGGGAAAAGTCAACGTGTAGAATCCTCCTATCTGTAGAAACAGCTCCAAATGAGACGTGGTGGGTCAGATGCAAACACAAGTCCTTTAGTATTAAATAGATGTAGTTGTACAGATGATATACAAACTACATTTTGTGAATAAGAAATAAATTCCCTGCTTAAAAATGGCAAATGTAAGTGATAAGAAAAAAAACCAAAGCTTTGGCTTACTATCGCCCAAGCGTTACGATGAAGTATCTATCTATCCATAGGTGAACTATACAGCTCCACTCAACTCCAAAAGGGCCACAGTGACCTATCAGACTGCTTCGTCCTGATTTTATTGGCAGTCATAAACACCAGTCGTTGTGGTCCACTTGTCATGGGTCAACCGATGTGGGCGAAATACAACAGTTTTATGGTGCCATCCTCAGTTCATTCAACTAACTGACTTAGTGCGTTTGTCGCATATATGGTTGTTGAACACACACACACACACACACACACACACACACACACCGATGGCAAAGTAGACCATTAAATTACAGTGATCCAATCCCTGATGGCTGTTTACAGCTGTCGCAAATGCTTCGTGTTGCACAACACCTGTCTGGAGCATGTAATTGTCGGCAGCCGCTGAACGGCCGTGCTTATATAACCCAATGAGGCCAAGATGCTGCACTGTATGCAACAGACACACACGTACAGATACAACATGCCCCATACCACATGGCTCTAGCGTGCCATCTTCAAGCATTTGGCTGTAGACGGAGCTCAGCCACAGAACAGAGGTTGTTAAGTGAAGACAGCTGCAGCGGATCAACACAAGCTCACAGACCCAAGAGTTTCCTGGTGGGCAGTGGACCCGAATCAAAACTGATGACAGTAGTTCCTCTATCACTATTCATTCCTGCATAGCTGATGGAGGATACTCCACTCCAAGAACCACATCCTATTCTGGGTAGTACCACCACTTCATCCACCTATTGTTAACTTTATTGACTCAGTTTGCTTTACAAATGGCTGAGAGGCCTATTTGGTTTGGCCTCTGGGGATTGGAATTCCTCAACATTGCACTCGAAGTCTGGAACAAAAACTACTTCTCAGACTCCATTATATCCATGTTAATTGGACAAGTGTTTTAACGGCCACAGGTCAATCATTACCTTTTCTAAAACAACAGATACCGGGGGGGTGGGGTGGGGTGTGGGGGTTCAGTTGGGTTTAATCACTAAACTGACCAAACATGCTGATATGAGGTAATGAGGTAATGTTTTTTTCAGGTCCACTGGTAATGCATCAGAGCCACCTGGTGATTACTATTTTGAGATGAAGACTGAAATGTGTCCATATATTTTTTGTCGTCTTCACAGTGTCAGCACAGAAATCACTGCAGAGGATTTATGATGCACAGCATCAGCATTCAAAAAGCCCCTTGTGTGTGTGATGAGGCACTTCTATACCATGCTGAGGAGCAAATCAGAAACAATGAATACGGGGGGTGTGGTTCACAGGAAAGAACGAGACAATAGGAGTGAGAACACGTTTCTTAACTCATAAAGTTTAGACAAGAATGAACCACCAGGGACTGCTGTGCTGGAAAATCAAAGCCTGAAATAACACTGATGTTGTTTTAAGTCACGGGTTTTACCAGAAACAATGAGGAGGACTGGAAACGACAGGCAACAACATCACAGACTAGATCCATCCAGGATCTTTAGTATTTATCCATTACAGCAGTGTGTCTCAAAGTTGGATACAGAGAATTATAATTCCAACCATAAGTACTTTAATGAAAAAACCGGGACTTTATGCACTTTCTGCAGAACCAGTTCCAACTGCAGTACTTTTTCGTTCAACGGCTGTGCAGCAGTTGTCCAACCTAATATACCCATTGTGTGCATGCCACTGCATAGACCTCGGAAGGAGCTGCTGGTGTGTGAGAATAAGAATACACAATGGTCAGCAGTCTGTGTGCGCACACACACACACACACACACAGAGAGGGATCCACCCTTCCCATGGAGAATGTCATAGAAAACTACAGCCTTCTGGACAATTACATAACACATCTGTCGCTCCAGATACCTAAACCCCACGTGTACGCACAGCACAGACCAGTAATGATCATGTGTGGCTTGTTTGTGGCTGCATGCGAGCTTCAGAGATTGTATCATAGTTTTCATTTTACACTCTTGATGATTCAGTTACATCAAGTCTTATTCTTTATATTTCATTCTATTACTTATGAACAGTTATGTACTTAGGAGCTTGCGAGGGAAAGAGTACGGAATAGATGATAATGTAACAGAACAGATTCCTAAAAAGAATGGTTGCAGTCCAAATGAATGCAAACCTCCCTGTACATCTCTCCACTCATCTCCCCGTCTCTCTTTGTTTCACCCCAACTGGTCGAGGCAGAGGAGATCAACACACAGCTTTGGGTCTGCCCGACATTTCTGAGCCTCTAAATATGAACTGGGTGAATCACAACACAAAACACACACTGGAGAAGTGAGCGCACACGCAGACACCACAAACACACCTTCCATTTACCACCGCCACTAAATCATTCATTATTAACTCAAAAGGCCAAATCATTTCTCATATCTGACCTGGACATGAACACATGAAAATGACGAGACATGAGAAATGAGAGAGGACTCACGTCGTCGTCTGAAGAGGGGCTTCGGAGTGTGACGGAGACCACCGGTGGAGGAGTTGGGACGGGCCTGTCCTGGGTCAGTGCTGGTACGGTGACCACGTTGCCAGTGACAGACTGTGGTGTCTTGATCTGTAGCAGCTGACTTGGCTGAGACAGAACTATGGAACAACCTAAGAAAGGGACAGGAAATGACATGCTTAATATACCCACCATCCCTTTTCAAGGGCATGATTAGGATTAACTGGGGTTCTTTGATATTATTCTTGTGCATTTAAATCAAAAACATGTAAGCTAGTATTCCACAGTACAAGTCTTCTGAGGCAGAAGAGCCCCGTCCAGCTGCTTCCAGCCCCAGGAACCCCCTTCACCACTGGTGACCTACATTAACCCTGTGGATTTAACAGGACTAACTGTGTTTAAAGTACAGGTGGAAGAGATGTTTACTATCTTGACCCGTGGTCTTAAAACTTCCACATTCCAAACTGAGAGGTGTGCACGTTTTTTTTTACGTGCATAAACACACATAAACATGCACGTGTGCTCAGTTTTAAAGGATTATAGCCTGAAAGGAGGACACTGACAGAAGCTCAAAAATCACAAACGCTGTACAGAGTTCATTTTTGAAGCCCACCATTCCCCTTGAGTGACTGGGCCACTCCTCAGCTACAGCCGTACCTTCTTGTGCCCAAGCTTCATTGTGAACATCACAAAGAATCCCAACGCTTTAAGAAATCTGGTCATTCACAACGTGAGGAACCTCACTCCTTGAACTGTGACGAAGGGAACTTGACTTAGACAAACTTGACTTCATGGGGCCATTACCAGGCAGGAGACAGAAGGGCCAAGTTGACATTCATGTTAGTTTCTCCACCCACTGGGGTCCCAGGCAGTGACATAAGTATTTACGTTGGCCTAGGTGCTGCTGATGTAAAGCACAGATTGGTAAAACGGAGAGGCCAACCCACAAAACAACAGCAATAATGACTTGAAATACATGGCAACCACCCCATGGCCCAGACATAACTGAATGCTTATGTGAAGGTATCACACATTCAGAACTTACTCTGCTGGTTAGATGTGTATGATGGTTGCTTCTAGAAGCTCAATTTGTTCCTGTGCAGCCTTTTTTTGTAAAATATATATATGATTACAACTGCTTCCTGACTAATTTCGTGTGTTATTTGCCTGACTTAACAGGTAAGAGAGGCCGTGAAGACAAAAGATAACATGGACGCAAAAAATAGGATTACAGCGCCATCTGCTGGCGTTACTAGAGAGTCATTTCACTACCACCAAAAATAAAGTTCCTCATCAAAAATGATGTATTCTGTGTCGACGTTACATTTGAATGAAGTGAGAATTATTTGATGTCAAACAGATCACCCTGGTTGTGTCCTGTCATGTTTAAATATACTAAACACACTGGGCTGATGCAATCCACGTTGATGTGGAGCAATGTGTTTGAATTTACTGACCTGGAGGGGGCGCTGGTTGAATGCTGATGGGGGCTGGCTTGACCACAGGCATCACAGTGGTCTGAAGAGGTTGGATGATAATGGTCTTTGTCTGCAGGGGAGGGGCTGTGTGAGCCAAGGGTACGGCTGTAATCACTGGTTTGGGCTGTATGGAAACCTTTGAGCTCAGCTGAATGGGCCTCTTCACCGGCTGGGATGGTTTAGCTGGCGTGTGCGTGTGTGCATCAGGGGAGAGAGGCAGATGGAGGAAGATAAGAGAGTTTATTGCAAATGCACAGAGAGCTGAAAATGATTCTTTTTAAGGCGACTGCTTTCCGAACGCCAACAAAAACATAATATCTCCTTTGTTTTGCTGATCACATTGAAGAATTCTGCAAACCCCAAATGTGGTTCTGAATTACCCCAAAGATCAAAAATAGATGACAGTTGAATGAGTGTGGTAAAGGCTTCCTTACCTCTAGCGGTCTGGCTACTACTCTTTGAAACTTTTTTAGCTGGGGAAGAGACTTCTGAAAAGCCACTGGACTCGGAACATACTGACATTGGAGAGGGCTGTGACTGCGGTGACAGAGACTCATCCTGGATGATTGAAAAAAGATTCAGGTTCAAAATCTGGTCAACCTACTGTATCTTTCCTGTGATATCAAGAGTAACCAGGGGGTCGTGTCAAAGAAATGTCCAATTTTGCAATTTTCAAACAGACAAAGCACAATTAACTTTGTTTGCATTATATGCAGTCATGCAGTGACATACAACAAAAACACTGATCAAACGTCCTTGACAACGTTCAAACACTGTCTCAGTCGGGGCATTAGCACTCAGCAGATAAAAGATGTGAAAGATGCAACCACGTCCTTGTTTTGACACACTGTGAAAACAGCTGCCTTCTAAATTATGCTAATACAGTTGAGCTTGTCCACAACTTCCTTAAGGAGGATGTGTGGCACAGCTCATATGAACAGCAAATGATTAATTTGACAAGGTGTTTAAGGCTGTTGTTAATAACTGCCTCAAGTGACTTGAGTGCACAAATGTACACAGTATGGACAAAGGGAGGAAGACACCATCTGGATGAAGCTTTCTCTTCCAAACTGCAAACACATGTTCTGTATGAAAATTCTCAGAACCAATGGCAAAGGGAATTGTGTTGGAAACATACTTTAAAAGCCACTGAGTGAAAGGCAAAGACGTGTCTTACTTGTAAGGAGTATGGAGACAATGCTTCCATGGAGGTAGGGGAGGCGGCAGAGCTCAGAGTGTGAGTGGGTGAGACAGAGTCCACACTCACCTCGCCATCTGGATGCACAAGGACAAAGATGAAAAAAAGGACTAATACGCCATATGCAGTCTTACAGATGAAGGGTTGATGATATCCCTGGGTGTGCTGCATCATGTACCTACGCAGACGTTAAACTGAACAAATAATTCGATAAACATTATTATTATTTCATTATTATTTCAGTTTACAAAAAGGTGGCTGACTGATGCGTAACCCAAAATATTAACATCCAAATAACTCTATAATGCCTGACAGTATGTCGTCAAAAAAGAATTCAAACATTCAAATTAGTTTGTTTATATCTGTTTCAGCAGCCATTTGACTATGCAAAAGTTTATTCTATAAAACGTCAAATTCAAATAGGGACAAACCAAAAAAACAGTGTTTCTGTACCTATGCAGGGTCTGCCAACATCATTCCATGGAGGTATGTCGATATCAAAGTCAAGATCTGGTACCTCACTGATCTGAGATGACAAATAATTATAGTGGATTTCATTATACGGTAAATAAAAGAATATCACTCTCTTGAGGTTAATTGTAAATGTCCACATTTGATACCACTTTTATAAATCTTTTCACTTTTAATGGAACTCAAATTACTTTATCCATTTACAATCACATTCAGTCTGATGCAGCATAAAGAGCAATTCAGGGTCCAATGTCTTGCTCAAGGACACTTCATGAAGAACACTACTGTTTGCTGAACAACCCACTCGAGCTCCTGCTGAGTGTAGACAATGAGCTAGAAACCCCACGTTTCCCCACATCTTACAGTGTGCATGCTGTGATCCATATTAGATGTGGGGGGCTGTTTACAGTATGTACCTGTTTCTCTCTCTTCACCCCAATTACAAGAAAATATCTTCTTATGAGGATTCCTGCTGGGTGCTGTTTCCAAGTTAATTCTTCGGTTTATTGAGGAAGAGGTACTCACATATCCAACATTCTCAAGGGCCTCCAGCAAATCATCTGCATCTCCCAGGCTGTCAAGTTCATCAAAAAGGCCAATGTCTGTGATGACAGGCACAAGTTGAAACTTTGAATTTTAGCAATAGAATATCTGAAACAACTACTAATTGAATATCTAAATCTAAATCTCTCTACAGCCACATGTTAAATCACACCAACAACAAAACAAGGAGATCACTAATAATAATGACAATGATATTATAGTCGTTTTTATAATGACAATAATTATTATTATAGATATGTATATAATTCTCAAACCTGAGAATATTTTATGTTTGAAGCTCAGTATCATTATTATTCAAATGTTATGTTAACATTTACATCATGAGGAGATGAAATCATGACGTCAGCTAAAGCTAACCAATGCTAACTCGATAGCCAAACAGAAGGTTGGGGCTCACAAGTCACTTCTCAGGTAAATGTATCCCTCTTAAAACAGTAGACGAAATACAAGCCGATATTTAAAGTTAGCTAGTCGACAAGACGGCATCTTATTCCTTGAAAGGTTCTTTCTAGAAGCGAACGACCACCTAACTTACCCCACTCGCCTCCCTGGCAGAAGGAGGTGACGCCTGCCTCACTGTCCATGACGGGGTGACGTTGGTGATGTTCTGCAGTTAAGTCGGACGACATCCTCTATTGAATACATCAGTGGTTTATCGCAAAACAATAAGATGTGCGGAAGTGTAGATCGACAGGTTCATGGGCAGCTGTTTGCTGGGACACTTCCGTTGAACGCGCAGATACACGTAAGAGTTGCTCGTAAATCTACGGGTACTACTGAGGGACAAATATAGCGCTGCAGTTGCTTGGCCACAGGGCGGCAGGATGGGATAGTGACAGGGGGACAGAAGGACAGTTTGGTCCACACAGCTGACCTTGTCTTTATGGAAAGTGTCTTGTGGTAACGCACAGAGGAAGTGAAGTTACTTTGGTTTTAATGGTTTGAAAGTGAAATGTCAAGGATTGGTGTACATTTAGACACTCACACACAGGATTGGCATGATCGCTTAGAACAAAGTTCAACAGCTTGAGTTGAGTTGGGGGTTTTCTTTATCAACATATTTTCCAAGGTCAGTGCATAATTCTAATGGCAAAGTTCTGTCCAGCGCTTTTTGACCAAAGTTGAAAATCAGCACACAAGTGGACCTTCAGTCGCAGGTTTGCACATCATTCACCTTATTCACTCTGCATGAGCCATCCAGGAATGTAACATCTAAAAACAGTTTGTCCAATCCAAACTGTGTGCTTATCAATTGCTTTTGTCAATAGCAGTATGTTTTTCTGACCGTTGTATGAGGCCACACTGCCAAGGAGACAGTGGAGAGGAGGACAAGGTCCAAAGTGTGACTTTACTCCACAAAGATGAGAAGCATGTATGTGAAAAGTACTTTGAATCTGATGAAACATCTTACTGAAGGTGACTTATTAATTTCACTAGGAGAATTCATGTGAATGTTTCAAAGTTTTTTTTTTCAGAATAATAATTATGCTCAGCGCCACAAATTGTCTTGACCTTCACTTATTTGCGTCCATTTGAGATTTGTGATGAATGTTAATACAGAACTGTAATTTTTGATTCCTTGATCCCGTCCCAAATGTTTGTAATGTGTATGTAAATCAGGAAGTGCTCTCAAATGTCAGTGGGCTGTGATCTAGCAGTGAATGTGTGTGCGCTCATTGAACCAACCTGTTTTGCAGCAGTGCCTGACACAGTCACCACCAACCAGACAGATCTGATGACACTGCACATTTCAACAAATGCTGTGTTACTGACATGTTGGATGCATTTAGCGGGTGGAATTTCACACAGAACGTAGGCAAAAAGATTATAATAATAATACAAATAAAATCAGGTCTCACACTGTTGATTCTTATTTTACGATCCGTAACACAGTGACATTCTGTGTCTAGAAACCAGGAGCAGGTGTACATTGGACCTAATCCCATGGGCATTTCAGGTTACGGTGAGATTAACCTGAGGTGGTCTGGTTGATTTGAACAATCCCCAGGTCTATCTCAACTTATTCCCGGGAAGCAAAGACCAACAGGAGGTCAACCATCTGCCAGAGGTCTGCAGTCCACCTATCACACGAAACCTCATCAAGTAATGCAAGCTGTCTTGTGTCATAAATCAGCAATTAATCCAGTTTATTTTGTTCTCTTTGATACTAAGATAGGTGATTGTAACTGCTGCCCTTTTGGAATGCATGGTTGACCAACCTGAAAGTGGCATTACTCCCAGAAATCTAGAAACGTTGAACTACGTGTCTACGTTGGTGCTAATGACAACATATACATGTCTTATTCATGTCGTGACCATGGCTTAGATCATGCCATTGTTTGTGGGAGGTTTCTGGCTTATCATATTGATTGTGTGCAAAGCCCCTCAAACCCAGACACGCTCAGCAGATTAACAATTTAACCCGATATGTTTGGCCGAACAGTTTAACAGAACATTGGTCCAAAACGGATTAAGAGTTTTGCCCACATCACTTGATACTCCAGAAGTATATCTCCTTTTGAAGCAAAACACCCCAGCAGTGTCTTTATGTACTTCACTTTCTCAGAACACCCATAGATACATAGACAGAACACCCATATTTCTATCACTCATCAGATTCGGCACACAGTAACACTGGCTGTGTTGCCAGTGTCATCAAGCGTTGCCAGGTGGGAAATGTAGGTGCGCTTACCGAGGCTTGTGTCGATGACATATGTTGTGATGAGGGATGGCTGTCTGAGTCCCGTGAACCATCACATCAAAGCTGGCTTTGATGCA